>NC_135981.1:4083685-4369902 GCF_053455715.1 Rhinoraja longicauda | reverse complement strand
CAAAATAAGGGATGGTCCCAGTTAATACGGGACAGTTCGCAACCCTGGCCAGTACATGAATGCATTCAAGAGAGAGCTGGATAGAGCTCTTAAGGATAGCGGAGTCAGGGGGTACGAGGAGAAGGCAGGAACGGGGGTACTGATTGTGGATGATCAGCCATGATCACATTGAATGGCGGTGCTGGCTCGAAGGGCCGAATGGCCTCCTCCTGCACCTATTGTCTATTGTCGAAACACCATCCCAGCGACCGTCGTGTTGAAGCACAGCTGGGAGTTAGTTTCGGCATGACACATTTATTGTCGATATCGGTACTGCTGTGCAGATTCCTTCCAGCTGTGTTTTACCCTAATGTCTTATTTTCTTTTCACCGTCCTTACAGAACCTGTGTGCAATTATGTATAATCTCTGGGTTTTTTGTGGCACTGTCTGAGGTCACCGTGCGTGTGAAGCTGCTGTACGCACCATTTTCATTGTGGTTGTGTCTCACCGTACATATGGCAGTGTGGCGTGCCGTCGACCGGGAACCTGCCCAGTAGGCCGAGCTATCCCGCTGACAACCAGGAACCTGCCCAGTAGGCCGGGCTATCCCGCCATCAACCGGGGAACCTGCCCGTTAGGCCGGGATATCCTGCCATCGACCGGGAACCTGCCCGTTAGGCCGGGCTATCGCGCCCTCTACCAGGAACCTGCCCAGTAGGCCGGGGTATCCCGCCATCGACCAGGGAACCTGCCCAGTAGGCCGGGCGATTCCCGCCATCGACCGGGAACCTGCCCAGTAAGCCGGATATCCTGCCATCAACTAGGAACCTGCCCGGTAGGCCTGGCTAACCCGCCATCGACCAGGAACCTGCCCAGTAGGCCGGGCTATCCCACCATCGACCAGGAACCTGCCCAGTAGGCCGGGCTAACCCGCCGACAACCAGGAAACCTGCCCAATAGGCCGGGCTATCCCACCATCGACCGGGAACCTGCCCGGAAGGCCCGGCTATCCCGCCATCGACCAGGAACCTGCCCAGTAGGCCGGGGTATCCCGCCATCGACCAGGAACCTGCCCAGTAGGCCCGGCTATCCTGCCCTCTACTGGGAACCTGCCCGGTAAACCAGGATATCCTGCCCTCGACGGGAACCTGCCCAGTAGGCCGGGGTATCCCGCCATCGACCAGGAACCTTCCCAGTAGGCCGGGCTATCCCGCCCTCTACCGGGAACCTGCCCCAGTAGGCCGGGCTAACACGCCATCGACCAGGAACCTGCCCGGTAGGCCGGCTATCCCACCCTCTACCGGGACCCTGCCCAGTATTCCACTGTATAACGGTGGAAGAAACCAACTGGGTTTGGCATCCATTAGATGATCGATTCCCTGGACACATGCAGCATACAAAGTAGCCAAGTCTGTCGTGGCCAGGACCTGCTGGAACAATCAACATGTCTGGCCTGCTCTGCCAAGAAGATGCTGGCTCCTTCCTCTCTGTCGGGTCCAACACATATGGTTACTAGTTACAACTGCACCAATGATACAACATGGACCATTATTCGTGCCATTCAAGGAACGCCAACATTTTATGAATTGATTCTATTCTATTCTCATTCTTCAAAAATATTCCAGCACCATTCTGTATAAAAGCACCCCAGCCAAGTCTCCAGTTCCATAAGTATAAGAAAATAACTGCAGATGCTGGTACAAATTGATTTATTCACAAAATGCTGGAGTAACTCAGCAGGTCAGGCAGCATCTCGGGAGAGAAGGAATGGGTGAAGTTTCGGGTCGAGACCCTTCTTCAGTCTGAAGAAGGGTCTCGACCCGAAACGTCACCCATTCCTTCTCTCCCGAGATTGCTGCCTGACCTGTTGAGTTATTCCAGCATTTTGTGAATAACTCCATAAAGCCCTTCAGCCAAACTCATCCCAAGTCTCGTTTGAACATTTAAAAGGGCAGCGCGGGTGGCGCAGCGGTAGAGTTGCTGCCTCCACAGCGCCAGGGACCCAGGTTCCATCCTGACCGCGGGGTGCTGTCTGTACGGAGTTTGCACGACTTCCCTGTGACTCCGTGGGTTTCCTCCGGGTGCTCCGGTTTCCACTCACGTCCCAAAGACGTGCAAACGTCTTGATGGTTAATTGGCTTCTGTAAACTGAACTAAACGAGACGGACCGAAGGTTTGTATTGTCGAGCGCCTTTTTCACAGGCCAGGAACAGACCGGAGATGCCGATGGCCAATGAACGCCATTATAATAGACCACAGGAGCCGCTGTGAAGAATCGACAAACTCCGTACAGACAGCACCGGTAGCAAGGATCGAACCCGGGTCTCTGGCACTGTAAGTCAGTAAATCTACCGCTGCGCCACCGTGCCGCCCCACAGTGCCGCCCAAACCTTGTTGCTTGAGCTATGTATGAGGTACAACCTCTACCAGCAGCACTGCAGGTGGCACAGCGGCAGAGGTAGTGCCTTAAATCGCCAGAGACCCAGGTTCGATCCTGACCAGGGTCCCTGCCTGGGCTTTCTCTCCCGAGATCTTCGGCTTCCTCCCGCACTCCAAAAACGTACAGGTTTGTCGGGTTCATTGGCTCGGTATAAATGTAAATTGTCCCCAGTGTGTGTAGGGTGGTGTTAGTGTGTGGGGATCGCTGGTTGGCACGGACTAGGTGGGCCGAAGGGCCTGTTTCCGCGTTGTATCTCTAAACTAAACTAAACCTCGGCAGCAACACCATTTACCGAGGGACAAACATTGGCGAGGAAGCAAGTGGGAAACCAGATCCAGGAGAAACGTTCAGATCCTCCGACTGAGTGGATCGTCAAACTCCACCCTCTTCCCCTCGGCCCGCGGATATCCAGAAAGCACCGGTAGTAGAAATCGAGTTTATGTTTAAATTCCATGACGGGAGGAATGCAGCCCAAGAACTAAATCCCCCATCAATAATTAAACTCTTGTGCCATGTTGAGTCAAGATGTGTCAAAGTGGTCGTTAATCCGAACAGCCCCGCCATTGCCAAAAATCTCCGGCAGTTATCCAATTTGCAGATGTGTTAAAATGCGGGCGTGTGAGACGGCAGGTGCCACAGTTGGTGCTTAACCCAGCCATAAATCCAGCGCTTTCCCCATCTGCAGCCATCTCAAGGACAACAGCGATGCATTCACATTATGGCACATGCAGAGAATATTACCTACCTACCTCTGCATCTCTCTCTCTCTCTCTCTCTCTCCCCTCTCTCTCTCTCTCTGTCCCTCTGTCTGTCTCTCTCTCTCTCTCCCCTCTCTCTCTCTCTCTGTCCCTCTGTCTGTCTCTCTCTCTCTCTCTCTCTCTCTCTCTCTCTCTCTCTCTCTCCTCTCTCTCTCTCTCTCTCTCTCTCTCTCTCTCTCTCTCTCTCTCTCTCTCTCTCTCTCTCTCTCTCTCTCTCTCTCCTCTCTCTCTCTCTCTCTCTCTCTCTCTCTCTCTCTCTCTCTCTCTCTCCCCTCTTACTCTCTTACTCTCTTCCCTCTCTCTCTCCCTCTCTCTCTCTCTCTCTCTCTCTGTGCCAGAGCGTTCCTGTCTGAAAGCAGCTAATTAAAAGTGCCATATGTGGGCGAGAGATGGAGCGGATTTGGCTGCTGCCTGTGCAACCTTCGAGGTCAGTGCTTTGCCCAAGGCTGATGTAAGTCAGGAATTTGGAGCGCTTGGCAGAATTGTGGAAAGCACAACTTCTGGGATCTGCAGAGGCTTCATGGAAACGGCTCCAAATCTAACATGGATATATCAAGTGGCCGCAGTTTGCTGGATCAGTTTTAGTCATTCCAGGGCAGTGATACAAAGTTGAAATGGACACCTCTTGATTTTAATTTAGTTTAGAGATACAGCGCAGAAACAGGCCGGGTCGGCACGGTGGCGCAGCGGTAGAGTTGCTGCCTTGCAGCGACAGAGGCCCGGGTTCGATCCCGACTACCGATACTGTCTGTACGGAGTTTGCACGTTCTCCCCGTGACCTGCGTGGGTTTTCTCCGAGAAGCTCCAGTTTTAGGAGGGGGGTAAGAGGGCAAGATACATCAGCCATGATTGAATAGACTTGATGGGCCGAATGGCCTAATTCTGCTCCGATCACTTACGACCTCCTAACATTCTCCTGCCCTCTCCCCATACCTCCTGACACCTGTACTAATCAACAATCTATCTATCTCTGCCTTAAAATATCAATTGCCGGCCTCCACAGCCTTCTGTGGCAGCAATGATTTCCACAGATTCACCACCCTCTGAATAAAGAAACTCCTCCTCATCTCCTTCCTACAGGAACGCCCTTTAATTCTGAGGCTGTGCCCTCTGGTCCTAGACTCTCCCACCAGTGGAAACATCCTCTCCACATCCACTCCATCCAGGCTTTTCACTATTCGACATATTGTCATATGTCCCAGGCAGAAGAATAAAGTTCTTACGAGCAGCTGCATAGCAGAATATGTAAACCCTGTGTGAACAATGTCATGAAACAAATAAATGAAAAGTCCCATTCGCCCAGTTATTGTCCACTCTCACACACACACACACACACCAATTCCACACTGAATCTCCCACCATCCTCTCTCAGAAGGGGCAGTTAGTGTGCTAATCTTTAACCTGCCAGGGCATATTTGGCACATGGGAGGAAATCAAAGGGGAACCCAACATATATGTAACATGTGCCTAGACAGGATAGGACAGGTTTAGAGGGGTACTAGGCCAAGTGGACCCGTTGGGCCCAAACCTCTCCTGCATTGGTGCAGCACCCTCTCCTCTCCCCCCCCTCCCCTTTCCTCTCCCCCCCTCTCTCCCCTCCCTCCTCCCTCCCATAGAAACATAGAAAATAGGTGCAGGAGTAGGCCATTCGGCCCTTCGAGCCTGCACCGCCATTCAATATGATCATGGCTGATCATCCAACTCAGTATCCCGTACCTGCCTTCTCTCCATACCCCCTGATCCATTTAGCCACAAGGGCCACATCTAACTCCCTCTTAAATATAGCCAATGAACTGGCCTCAACTACCTTCTGTGGCAGAGAAATCCACACAGACTCACCACTCTCTGTGTGAAGAAATGTTTTCTCAACTCGGTCCAGAAAGACTTCCCCCTTATCCTTAAGCTGTGACCCCTGGTTCTGGACTTTTTTCTTTTTTTTTTTTGAAATCGCAACCCCTCCCCCTTCCTTCTTCCCTCCCCTCCCTCCCACTCCATCCCCCTCCACCCCCCTTATCCTCCCTCCCTCCCTCCCACCCCCCTCCCTAGGAGATAGATTTAAACTTTAAAATGTGAATAACTTAAAAAATATAACACCGATTTCAATGAAACTTCTTCCATTAGCACCAAAGGGACGACGGTGGGTAAGGTGGGCCTGAAATTGTCGCGCTATCGTGTACCGTCTTGGCTGTAGTTCAGGAACAAACAAACAAACAAACGAGTGTTTTAGTATATAGATAGATGGGCTAAACGCAGGCAGATGGGACTAGTGTAGATGGGACATGTTGGTTGGTATGGGCAAGTTGGGCCAAAGGGCCTGTTTCCACACTGTATCACTCTATAAATACAAGGAGAATGTCCAAATGTCAGTGGATATATTTAAGGCAGAGAGAGATAGATTCTTGATTAGTACGAGTGTCAGAGGTTATGGGGAGAAGGCAGGAGAATGGGGGTAAGGAGGGAGAGATAGATCAGCAATGATTGGATGGTGGAGTAGTCTTGATGGGCCGAATGGTCTAATTCTACTCCTGTTCCTTATGACCTGGTGTCACACATACAAAACCCAAGATCAGGTTCGAACAGAGGGCACTGTGTCTTATATTGTAAAATAGACTGCCCATTAGAAGTTATTCACATGGGATGCCTTTGAGATGATGGAACATGCCTGTTAAACTGAAGTTCCTTCATCCTTAAACACACAAATCAAGTTTCCAACCAGATATCCACTGACCCATTGTAATCTCCGATTCCCAACAGGCTCCAACATTCATGAAGGCAATTTTCTCGCATCTTTAAATAGTATATAAATAAATCAACACTGCAATCTTGATAACTCATGCACTGCCTGTCAAGTGCTCACAGCCCAACAAGGTGTCCTTGAGCTCGGTGTTTCAAGGTGAATGTAGTCTATGAAACCACGCCAGTGGGGAGAGACAATAGACAATAGGTGCAGGAGGAGGCCATTCGGCCCTTCGAGCCAGCACCACCATTCAATGTGATCATGGCTGATCATTCTCAATCAGTACCCCGTTCCTGCCTTCTCCCCATACCCTCTGACTCCACTATCCTTAAGTATAAGAAAATAACTGCAGATGCTGGTACAAATCGAAGGTATTCACAAAATGCTGGAGTAACTCAGCAGGTCAGGCAGCATCTCAGGAGAGAAGGAATGAGTGACGTTTCGGGTCGAGACCCTTCTTCAGACTTCCACTATACTTAAGAGCTCTATCTAGCTCTCTCTTGAATGCATTCGGAGAATTGGCCTCCACTGCCTTCTGAGGCAGAGAATTCCACAGATTCACAACTCTCTGACTGAAAAAGTTTTTCCTCATCTCAGTTCTAAATGGCCTACCCCTTATTCTTAAACTGTGGCCCCTGGTTCTGGACTCCCCTAACATTGGGAACATGTTTCCTGCCTCTAACGTGTCCAACCCCTTAATAATCTTATATGTAACCTTCTTCATGTAGGATGCAGGGATCGACCAGGCACCTCTATAGCACGACGAGCAAGAAATGCTAGATTTATCAATAATGGTCACCGCATGAGAATTAATCAATAATATGGGGAAACAAAATAATTGAAATTAACCATATGCCTTTATGAGGAAGATAGACACAAAATGCTGGAGTAAAATGTTCCCAACGTTGGGGGAGTCCAGAGCCAGGGGCCACACAGTCTAAGAATAAAGGGGAGGCCATTTAAAACTGAGGTGAGAAGGAACTTTTTCACCCAGAGTTGTGAATTTGTGGACTGGAATTCTCTGCCACTGAAGACATTGGACGCCAATTCACTGGATGAATTTAAAAGAGAGAGTCAGATAGATATCCAGGGGCTAGCGGAATCAAGGGATATGGGGAGAAGGCAGGCACGGGTTACTGATTGTGGATGATCAGCCATGATCACAATGAATGGTGGTGCCGACTCAAAGGGCCAAATGGCCTCCTCCTACACATATTTTCTATGTTTCTATGTAACTCAGCATTCCTTCTCTCCAGAGATGCTGCCTGACCCGCTGAGTTTCTCCAGCATTTTGTGAATAATGCCTATCTTCGGTGTAAGCCAGCATCGGCAGTACCTTCTGACACATATACTACCTTTATGAGAATTTCTATTCACCCTACGACAGTCACCTTAATTCCTCTGGGCTTTCCCTGGTCAACTTTGGGAGGATTGCAGGAGAAGTGATTTCACTCTACCGCTGGTATTTATTCACAAAATGGTGGAGTAACTCAGCAGGTCAGGCAGCATCTCAGGAGAGAAGGAATGGGCGACGTTTCGGGTCCTTCTCTCCCGAGATGCTGCCTGACCTGCTGAGTTACTCCAGCATTTTGTGAATAAATACCTTCGATTTGTACCAGCATCTGCAGTTATTTTCTTATACTCACTCTACTGCTGTGTGATTTTAGACTTTAGACTTTAGAGACACAGCGTGGAAACAGGACCTTCAGCACACCAAGTCCTCGCCACCAGGGACAATTTACAATCTTGCCAAAGCCAATTAACCGACAAACCTGTACGTCTTTGGAACGTGGGAGGAAACTGGCGCGCCCGGAGAAAACCCACGCAGTTACAGGGAAAAGGTACAAACTCTGTCCAGACCGCACCTGTAGTAAGGATCAAGCCTGGGTCTCTGGCGCTGTAAGGCAGCAACTCCAGTTGCCAACTGTCCCGTATTAGCCGGGACATCCCGTATTTTGGGCTAAATTAGTTTGTCCCGTACGGGACCGGCCCTTGTCCCGTATTATTGGGGTTGCCAACTTCCTCACTTCAATAAGGGACAAAGGGTGAGGTCACTGCCCCCCCCTCCCCAGCCAGCGCCCACGTGCTCCCGCTCCACCAATGGCGGCCGCCCGGGCCGGGAGCACGTTGCCGCTGGCTGGGCGAGGTCACATGGGGCGCGGGGCGGTGACGTCACCCTTTGTCCCTTATTTGGGAGTGGGGAAGTTGGCAACCCTAGGTGTGGCTACTGAGCCACCAGTTGACACCCAGGTCGAACAAGCCCCACTTCAAAGAAAAAGAAGGCAAATATTTTGGCCCACTGTTTAGGGTGACCTGGAGTGCACTGCTTACATCATAAGGTCATAAAACAAAGGGGCAGCATTAGGCCATTCGTCCCATCGAGTCTGCTCTGCCATTCGATCATGGCTGATCTACTTTTCCCCTCTCAACCCCATTCTTCTGCCTTCTCCCCACTACCTTTCGACACCCTTACGAATCGGCACGGTGGCGCAGCAGAAGAATTGCTGCCTCACAGCGCCAGAGACCCGTGTTCGATCCTGACTACGGATGCTGTCTGTACGGAGTTTGTACGATCTCCCCGTGACCATGTGGATTTTCTCTGGGTGCTCCATTTTCCCCCCACACTCCAAAGACGTGCAGGGTTTAGGTTAATTGTCTTGGTATAAATGTAATTTGTCCCCAGTGTACAGGACAGTGTGAGTGTGCAGGAATCGCTGGTCGGCGCGGACTCAGTGGGCCGAAGGGCCTGTTTCTGTGCTGTATTTCTAAACTAAACATCGGAGCAGAATTAGGCCATTTGGCCCATTGAGTCTACTCCGCCATTCGATCACGACTGATCTATTTTTTCCCCTCCCAACCCCATTCTCCTGCCTTCTCCCCGTAACCTTTGACATCCATACTGATCAAAGAACCTCTCAATCTCAGCTTTAAAAATACCCACTGACTTGGCCTTCACTGCTGTCTGCGGCAATGAATTCCACAGATTCACCACCCTCAATTCAAAGACATTCCTCCCCATCTGCATTCTAAAGGTATTCCAAGGCTTGAAAGGGCAATCGAAGGGGATTCAATAGGGGGGATAGAATAAATACTGAAAGAAGGAAACGTTAGCAAGATTATTGTCGAGAAAGGTCAGGGAGCAAGTCCGTTTGGTCAGGTCTTACGGAGAGACAGCGTGGAAACAGGCCCTTCAGCCCACAGGGGCGACACCGACCAGCGAGTCCCATCCTCCACCTGTACCCGAGTTCCATCCTCCACCTGTACCTGAGTTCCATCCTCCACCTGTACCTGAGTTCCATCCTCCACCTGTACCTGAGTCCCATCCTCCACCTGTACCTGAGTTCCATCCTCCACCTGTAGCTGAGTCCCATCCTCCACCTGTACCTGAGTCCCATCCTCCACCTGTACCGGAGTTCCATCCTCCACCTGTACCTGAGTTCCATCTTCCACCTGTACCCGAGTTCCAGCCTCCACCTGTACCTGAGTTCCAGCCTCCACCTGTACCTGAGTCCCATCCTCCACCTGTACCTGAGTTCCAGCCTCCACCTGTACCTGAGTTCCATCCTCCACCTGTACCTGAGTTCCATCCTCCACCCTTACCTGAGTTCCATCCTCCATCTGTACCTGAGTCCCATCCTCCACCTGTACCTGAGTTCCATCCTCCAGGCTAGGGACAATTTGCAGAGACCAATCAACCTACAAGCCTGCATGTCTTTGGAATGTGGGAGGAATCTGGAGGAAACCCCTCACGGGTCACGGGGAGAAGGTACAAACTCGTATGGACGTACAGGCAGCACCTGTGGTCAGGACATTCAGGGTCTCTCTGAGGATCCTTCAGTGCTTCTACTCTGGGGCTGTAGAAAGCATCTTGTCCGGCAACATCACAGTCTGGTTTGGGAACAGCTCTGCCCAGGACAGGATGGCCCTGCAGAGAGTAGTGCGTTCGGCTGAACGCACCATGGGAACTAGACTCGCCCCCCTGCAGGACCTATACATCAGGAGGTGCAGATCCAGAGCCAGCAACATTATGGGGGACCCCTACCACCCCAGTAACGGACTGTTCCAGCTGCTACGGTCAGGCAAACGCCTCCGCTGTCACGCTGTGAAAACAGAGAGGATGAGACGGAGTTTCTTCCCACAGGCCATCAGGACTGTTAACTCTCATATCACCGGGGACTAATTTAATTTACTGTATTAATTTATTTTTTGTGTTAAATTTTTTTTTTTCCATTCTGTTTTGTAGTTTAGCACAATCCGCAGGCATTGCCACTTTCATTTCACTGCACATCTTGTATATGTATGTGACAAATAAACTTGACTTGATCGAACCTGTGTCTCTGCCGATGTCGGGCAGCAACTCGAGCTCCTTTCCAGCTCCAGACTGAGAAACGGTTTCTTCCCAGCTGTTATCAGGCAACTGAAGCATCCTGCCACAAGCTGGTGCGTTCCTGAGCTGCCATCGAGCTCCTTGAATATCATTCTTTTGCCTCCTTCACAGTCGTAGTTTAGGAGTTCAGTTTATTGTCACTTGTACCGAGGTACAGTGAAAAGCATTTACGCTGTGTACTGCCCAGTCCGCAGAAAGACTATACATGATTACGATCAAGGGGCCACAGTTTAAGAATAAGGGGTTGGCCATTTAGAACTGAGATGAGGAATAACGTTTTCAGTCAGAGAGTTGTGAATCTGTGGAATTCTCTGCCTCAGAAGGCAGTGGAGGCCAATTCTCTGAATGCATTCAAGAGAGAGCTGGATAGAGCTCTTAAGGATAGCGGAGTGAGGGGGTATGGGGAGAAGGCAGGAACGGGGTACTGATTGAGAATGATCAGCCATGATCACATTGAATGGCGGTGCTGGCTCGAAGGGCCGAATGGCCTCCTCCTGCACCTATTGTCTATTGTCTATTGATCAAGCTGCCCAGCTTACAGATACACAATAAAGGGAATAATGTTTAGTACAAGATAGAGTCCAGTAAAGTCCAACTAAATATATTCCTACTGTATTCAAGTCAAGTCAAGTCAATTTTATTTGTATAGCACATCTAAACACAACCCACGTTGACCAAAGTGCAGGTACTAAAAAAGAACATTCAACAGCACACAAACCTAACAACACATACATAAACAGCTCACAGCGCCCCCTCAGAGGGCCTCAAACGCTGGGGAATAAAAGTAGGTTTGAGCCTGGACTTAAAGGAGTGGATGGAGGGGGGCAGTTCTGATGGGGAGAGGGATGCTGTTCCACAGTCTAGGAGCTGCAACCGCATAAGCGTGGTCACCCCTGAGCTAAAGCTAGACTACGATGCGGTCTATTCAATCTTTTCAATGTGACCCGTCCTTGATTATGCTGGTGGCCTTGCCGAGGCAGCGTGAAGCCCGCGAACTCTGAGGTAACTATTCTAATCCAACGTTAATAAATTACCCTCCAATCTCTGTGTCGTCTCATTTTTCGCTCTGCAGAACACTGCTGCTCAAAGCACAGCGATTTGAACTGGTGCCATCAGACATGCACGGACTTGCTGGAGCGGTTGAGGGAAGAATTCCTCTGTTAAACTTGCAGACGCCAGACTCCATTGAATGTAACGCTGCAAGCTACGCATTCCCGACTGGCGGTCCCTATCGGCACGATAAGCCTTGGCTTCTCTGAAAGGCCTGCCCCACCCTGGTCATTCCTTCTCCCCGCTCCCATCGATCGGAAGGCTCACACAAAATGCCGGAGTAACTCAGTGGGACAGGCAGCATCTCGGGAGAGAAGGAATGGGTGACGTTTCGGGTCGAGACCCTTCTTCAGACTGATGTCAAGGGAGGGGGCCGGACAAACTAGGTTAATTCCCGGAATGGCGGGACTGTCGTATGTTGAAAGACTGGAGCGACTAGGCTTGTATACACTGGAATTTAGAAGGATGAGAGGGGATCTTATCAAAACGTATAAGATTATTAAGGGGTTGGACACGTTAGAGGCAGGAAACATGTTCCCAATGTTGGGGGAGTCCAGAACAAGGGGCCACAGTTTAAGAATAAGGGGTAGGCCATTTAGAACGGAGATGAGGAAGAACTTTTTCAGTCAGAGAGTTGTAAATCTGTGGAATTCTCTGCCTCAGAAGGCAGTGGAGGCCAATTTTCTGAATGCATTCAAGAGAGAGCTAAATAGAGCTGTTAAGGATAGCGGAGTCAGGGGGTATGGGGAGAAGGCAGGAACGGGGTACTGATTGAGAATGATCAGCCATGATCACTTTGAATAGCGGTGCTGGCTCGAAGGGCTGAATGGCCTCCTCCTGCACCTATTGTCTATTGTCTATTAACAAAGATAGAATGTAGTAGTCGGAGACAGGAAGACTAGTGGGAGAATTGGGAAGGGGGAGGAGATAGAGAGGGAAAGCAGGGACTATCTCATCTGCAGTTTCGTTTTCCAACACACTGAGTGGAAGGTTTAGTTTAGTTTAGTTTAGTTTAGTTTAGGTTAGAGATACATTGTGGAAACAGGCCCTGCGACCCACCAGGTTCTCACCGACCGATGATCCCCGTACACATGCATTATCCTATGCACTTTCTATCCTACGCTGCAAGGTGTATACTACATTATCCAACACTAGCACTAGTCATAGAGTCAAAGAGTGATACAGTGTTGAAACGGCTCAACTTGCCCACACCGGCCAACATATGCTGGCTACACTAGTCCCACCTGCCCGCGTTTGGTCTTAAACCTGTCCTATCCATGTACCTGTCACCAAAGGTTGCCAAATTTCTCACGACCAAATAAGGGACAAAAGGTCACCATGTGTCCTCACCCAGCCAGCGGCCACGTGCTCCCGCTCCACCAATGGCGGCGGCCCGGGCCGGGTGGCGGGTTGCTATGCAACCTCCGTTAGGCGGCCCCCGGGCCTACACTGTCCAGGTGTACAGCGCCCCCTGGGCCTACCGTGTCCGGTACTACAGCGCCCCCTAAGCCTAATACGGGACAAACCAATTTCGCCCAAAATACGGGATGTCCCTGGCTAATATGGGACAGTTGGCAGCCCTAGTGTCACTATCCTACACACAAAATTGACAATTTGTACCGAAGCCAATTAACCTACAAACCTGTACGTCTTTGGAGCGTGGGAGGAACCTGGAGGAAACCCACGCAGGTCAAGGTAAAGACAGCACCCGTGGTGAGGATTGAACCCGGGTCTCTGGCGGTGCAAGGCCACAACTCTACCCACTGCGCCACAGAGCCGCCCCTTCTGAAGCTTGAAAGCGCGCACCACCAGGAACAGCTACCTCCCGCTCTGTTATCAGGCTTCTGAACGGTTTCAGGAATTCATCGGTACAGTCAATATTTTCGGTTCGTGCAAAATGGTCACAGTTTGCAACTCACAACCTTAAATGTCAACTATGCTTTTCCTTAAAGAAAATATATAGCCAATGCAAAACTTTACCAGCATAAACGTGAAAATATATATTTTTAAACTAGATTCTGGGGATTATCTTCTTTCCCTCTGGTAGATAATCAATTAAAATTATATGATCCAAGCCCAGTAGATAACTTACCAAATAGTGAAAGGCTTGGGTAGAGTGGAAGTTTGCACTAGTGCGAGAGTCTAGGTCCAGAGGCCTCAGAATAAAAATATATACCTTCAGGAAGGAGATGAGGAGGAATTTCTTTAGTGGGTGGTGTATCTATGGAATTCATTGCCACCAACGGCTGTGGAGGCCAAGTCAATGGATAGAGGATTGGACAGCCTAGATGCAGGAAAAATGTTCCCGATGTTGGGGGAATCCAGAACCAGGGGTCACAGTTTAAGAATAAGAGGTTAACCATTTAGGACTGAGATGAGGAAATACCTTTTCACCTAGGGAGTTATGAATCTGTGGAATTCTCTGCCACAGAAGGCAGTGGAGGCCAATTCGCTAGATGTTCTCAAGAGAGAATTCGATTTAGCTGTTAAGGTTAAGGGAATCAAGGGGTATGGGGAAAAAGCTGGAACTGGGTACTGATTTTGGATGATCATCCATGATCATATTGAATGACGGTGCTGGCTCAAAGGGCTGAAAGGCCTCCTCCTGCACCTATTTTCTATGTTTCTATGATATTTTTATGGCGGAGATTGACAGATTCGTGATTAGTACGGGTGTCAGGGGTTATGGGGAGAAGGCAGGAGAATGGGGTTGAGAGGAAAAGATAGATCAGCGGAGTGGACTTGATGGGCCGAATGGCGGAGTGGACTTGATGGGCCGAATGGCCTAATCCTGATCCTAGAACTTATGAACATGAACAAGAGGGTGAAGATTGTGAATCTTAAGCCGTCCTAGTGCTGAAGATTCTTCATCAAGAGTCCTCAAAGGTCTTCTGCGCACGGACAGGCCTACGTGACCGGTGTGGTGGATACTCACATTGCTGACAATCTCCTGGTTTTTCTTGATGCGTTCCAACTCGGGAGTATTGGCCACTGCACTGAAGCCTTTTCCTTTGTTCTTCTCAAATTCTTCTTTGTATTGGACCTATGAGGGCGCAGGAGAACAGAACAGAGAGTTAAACCAATTTCCTATCAAAAACCAGATCAGTAACAAGGTCTGAAGAAGGATCTTGCCCTGAAACATCACCTGTTCATTCCCACTGAATTGCCATCTACCTTGGTGCACGCAGCAAATAATGTACCATGGACCTTTGACCATGGATTTCCTGACCAACATTTTCCCTCAAAACCAACGTAAATTTTTTTTTGAAAGATTGCCTGCTATTAAATTATCAGCTCTTGGTAGGTACACAGTCGGCAGCTCACATCCCCAGCTTTATAACAGTGTGCTTCATAAGTACATCACTGGCTGCGAAACGGCTTGTGATGCCGCATATAGAGAAAGGTGTTAAACACAAGGCCGCCTTGCTCTCACGCATCTGTGAGATAATGGAGACTGAATCAGGCCATCTGCCATCGCCCGGTCTGGCTGCCAACACTGACTGCACCTATTTCTGGAGATGCCAATTCATGGTGTCTCATGCGTAAGAAGGAGATGCAGATGCTGCTTTACACCAAAGATAGACACAAAAAGCCGGGGTGACTCAGCAGGTCAGGCAGCATCTCTGGAGAGAGGGAATGGGTGATGTTGAGGGACGAGACCCTTCTTTAGACTGAGTATATATATATATCCATGTTTAACTAAGGGCTGTCCTGTTTGCATTAACGAGATGCTGCCTTAATAAATATATATATATATATATATAGGAGATCTTATCGAAACGTATAAGATTATTAAGGGGTTGGACACGTTAGAGGCAGGAAACATGTTCCCAATGTTGGGGGAGTCCAGAACCAGGGGCCACATTTTAAGAATAAGGGGTAGGCCATTTAGAACTGAGATGAGGAAAAACTTTTTCAGTCAGAGAGTTGTGAACCTGTGGAATTCTCTGCCTCAGAAGGCAGTGGAGGCCAATTCTCTGAATGCATTCAAGAGAGAGCTGGATAGAGCTCTTAAGGATAGCGGAGTCAGGGGGTATGGGGAGAAGGCAGGAGTCAGGGGGTATGGGGAGAAGGGGTACTGATTGAGAATGATCAGCCATGATCACATTGAATGGCGGTGCTGGCTCGAAGGGCCGAATGGCCTCCTCCTGCACCTATTGTCTATTGTCTATATATATATACACATATATATATGTATAAATAAATGTGTGAGTGTGTGTGTGTGTGTGTGTGTGTGTGTGTGTTTTTGTGTGCATGCGTGTACGTGTGTGTGTGTATACACACATACACACACATACATACATACATGCATGCATGCATGCATGCATACATACATACATACATACATACATACATACATACATACATACATACATACATACATACATACATACATACATACATACATACATACATACAAACAAACAAATAAGTGGACAATAGCAGTGCAAAATCAAAAATAATGCCCCCACTTCTAGATATTTCGGAGCCTATTTGGAGACTAGTGTTTAATAGCCTGATGGCTGTAGCTGTTCCTGAACCTGGACGTTCCAGTTTTCAGGCTCCTGTACCTTCTTCCCGATGGCAGGGGTGGAATGAGAGCGTGGCCAGGGTGGTGGGGGTCTCTGACGATGCTGGCTGCCTTTTTGAGGCAGCGACTGCTATAGATCCCTTCCAAAATGGACACAAAATGCTGGAGTAACTCAGCAGGACAGGCAGCATCTCCTTAATGCAAACTGGACAGCCCCTTAGTTAAACATGGAAACATAGAAAATAGGTGAAGGAGTAGCCCATTCGGCCCTTCGAGCCAGCACCGCCATTTAATGTGATCATGGCTGATCATCCAGAATCAGTGCCCCGTTCCTGCTTTTTCCCCCATATCCCTTGATCCCATTAGTTCACGGTTTAGTTCATGTTTTATAAGAAGATAACTGCAGATGCTGGTACAAATCGAAGGTATTTATTCACAAAATGCTGGAGTAACTCAGCAGGTCAGGCAGCATCTCGGGAGAGAAGAAATGGGTGACGTTTCGGGTCGAGACCCTTCTTCAGACTGATGTCAGGGGGGCGGGACAAAGTTCATGTTTTGTGGTGTTCAGCAGCCTGTTGGGCGTTGGGACTACTCCAAGCCTCCAAGGTGAAGCAGATGAGCGACCTCTCGTTACATGGAAACGCAAGGCCCTTAATTCTCAGTCAACCGAATTGGAGGCCAAACGGAGAGCTTAAAAACAACAACATCCTGCCCACTCATCGTTTGTTTATGTGCAAAATAAAGAGAGGCTTTTCCCCGACAGTAAAGACACATGCCCCTGTTTCCTGCTTGCCTCTATGCTAGTTATTCAGGTTCCGAATGCAATTACCATAAGCATTGAATCACATAAACACTGAGTAGCTAGCTGGCCACAGGATCTGCCGTTCCCAACAGTCTCGAACTGTAACTCAGCACAAAAGCTTCTAAAGCTTCGAATAAATAGGTTAATCTTCCCGACTCTACATGGTGACAAAAGGGCAGGATGAAAACACACTCCCCCCTCTGGCAAGTATCCTACCACAACCAGAGAGTAGGTACCTCATTGGTGACCCTTGGACTATCTTGGATCGGACTCGTGCAGATGCTGGTTTAAACTGAAGACAGACACAAAAAGCTGGGACCTCTCCCAGGTCTCTGGAGAGAAGGAATGGGTGACGTTTCAGGTCGAGACCCTTCTCCGGACTTTACTGGCTTGACCTTGCACTAAACGTTATTCCCTTATCACGCACACTGCACACTGTAAATGGAAACCAGCAATCTGCACGCTATGAACGGCTGGATTATAATCACGCATCGTCTTTCCGCTGACCGGATAGCACGCAACAAAAGCTTTCCACTGTACCTCGGTACACGTGACAATAAACAAAACTAAACTAAACGTACGAAATTTCAATCGCGAGACTTAGAACCATTTCGGGAGGTCACGGTGGCGCAGTGGTAGAGTTGCTGCCTTACAGCGAATACAGCGCCGGAGACCCGGGTTCAATCCCGACTACGGGTGCTGTCTGTACGGAGTTTGTACGTTCTCCCCGTGACCTGCGTGGGAGATCTTCGGTTTCCTCCCACACTCCAAATACGTGCAGGTTTGTAGGTTAATTGGCTTGGTAAATGTAAAAATTGTCCCTAGTGGGTGTAGGATAGTGTTAGTGTGCGGGGATCGCTGGTCGGCGTGGACCCGGTGGGCCGAAGGGCCTGTTTCCGCGCTAAAGATCATCCAAAAATCTCCAAAGATCATCCAACAAAATGCTGTGCGATTCAGTGATTGCTGTGTCGGCAGATTTAAGAGCCATTTTCTGCAAAGCCAGAACCCTAATTGGCAGGAGTGGCTGCTTACTCGTTCACAGCATATATTCCAAAGCTAGTTTGCAGTCGTTTCACCCATTGTTCTTTAAAACCACTCTCCTAGTTTGCTCTTTCCCACGGAAAGTAATGTTGCGTCTCTGTTTTGGCGACGGCAATCTCAGGAGGAATATTGGCCAGAAAATACTTCCCTTTCCTCCTCACATTGAGCCCAGAAGGTGGTTTTTTTTTAAGGCCACGTCATTCACAACAACAAACGCAGAATTCCCCCCGAACTAAACTAGAAAGATGAAGTGGGTGAAGTTCATGAATTCATAAGTTGTAGAAGCGGAATTAGGCCATTCGGCCCATCAAGTCTACTTGCCATTCAATCATGGCTGATCTATTTTTCCCTCTCAACCCCATACATTGCCTTCTGCTGCCTCTAGACTCATACTCAGAACATCCGACACCCTTACTAATCAAGAATCCGTCAATCTCCCCCTGAGAATTATCCATGGCCTCCATAGCCTTCTGCAGCAATGAATTCCAAGTTACTCCTCAGATTCCTATTAAATCTTTTCCCCTTCACCTGAAACCTGTGTCCTCTGGTCCTCGATTCCCCTACTCTGGGCAAGAGACTCTGGGCATCTAGCCGAGCTATTCCTCTCACGATCTTATACACCTCCATAAGATCTCCCCTCATCCTCCTGCGCTCCAGGGAATAGAGTCCCAGCCTACTCAACCTCTGCCTACAGCTCAGACCCTCTAGTCCTGGCAACATCCTTGTAAACGTACGACTGCCTTGATGCTGAGTTACTCCATCAGTTTGTGTGTATGTGGTTGGCTTTTTTACACAAACAGCACGCAGGTACTGGGAGCCGCTGAAAGGCTGACTCAGCAGCAAAAAATGTGACACGTCTGTGAAACTGGAGATCTTTGACCTGCAAGTCAGTTCTGTGGAAGTCAACTGTATTTACAAATTTTCCAATTATTTAAATTGCCTGAGAAGTTTCCCTCCTTAAATTAGAACCAGAGGCCACACGGTCTTAAGAATAAAGGGGAGGCCATTTAAAACTGAGGTGAGAAGAAACTTTTTCACCCAGAGAGTTGTAGATTTGTATGGTTCTCTGCCACAGAAGGCAGTGGAGGCCGATTCACTGGATGAATGTAAAAGAGAGTTAGATAGAGCTCTAGGGGCTAGCGGAATCAAGGGATGTGGGAGAAGGCAGGCACGGGTTACTGATTGAGAATGATCAGCCACGATCACAATGAATGGCGGTGCTGGCTCGAAGGGCCGAGTGGCCTCCTCCTGCACCTATTTTCTATGTTTAACACTAACCGGCTCAGTGACGAGTCTCAGCGTCAGTGATAGAGCTCGCCATCCCTTGGCAGAATAGGCCGCGTTTGCACAGTAGGGTTATTCACACTGCCTGAGAGACTCGGGTTCAAACAACAGTGTCTGCACTACACACAACTAAGTTGTCACTTGCACCCATTTGTATGTTAATGGGCAGTCCAGCACACCCGACTATCAACCAGCCAATTGTTCCTGCCTTTTAAATACACCAGTCTCAATACTGAACACTCCCGACAATTGCAAATAAGCGATCCCATTTAGGAACGGTCCCACAGGACGCACCCGATATGAACTCAAGGCTCAGAGCCCAGACTGAATTTACCACCAACCAGTCTCAAGTTAATGATTCACACGTGAATGGGGTCTGTTGACAAGAGCCACCCATTGAATCAGACTGACGACATGGGAACTGATGCAGCCGCTCAATGGAGAAGATGAGACACAAAATGCTGGAGTAACTCAGCCGGGGCAGGCAGCATCTCTGGATAGTCGGGTTGCCAACTATCTCACTCCCAAATGCGGGACAAGGCGACGTCACCGCCCCGCGCCCCACGTGACCTCACCCAGCCAGCAGCCATGTGCTCCCGCTCCACCAATGGCGACCGCCCGGACACACTCGGCCCCGCTTCCCGAACACACTCCGTTAGCCTACAGTGTCCCGGCCGACAGCGGCTCGCGGGCCTAATACGGAACAAGGGCGGTCCCGTACGGGACATACCAATTTAGCCCAAAATGCAGGATGTCCCAGCTAATACGGGACAGTTGGCAACCCTACTGGATGGAGCCATAGAGTGATACAGTGTGGAAACAGGCCCTTCGGCCCAACTTAGACAATAGACAATAGACAAGAGGTGCAGGAGTAGGCCATTCGGCCCTTCGAGCCAGTACCGCCATTCAATGCGATCATGGCTGATCATTCTCAATCAGTAACTCAATTCTCAAACTTGCCCACACCGGCCAACATGTCCCAGCTACACTAGTCCCACCTGCCTGCGTTTGGTCCATATCCCTCCAAACCTGCCCTGTCCATGAACCTGTCTAACTGTTAAACGTTAGGATATTCCCAGCCTCAACTACCTTCTGTGGCAGCTTGTTCCATACATCCACCACCCTTTGTGTGAAAAAGTTACTCCTCAGATTCCTATTAAATCTTTTCCCCTTCACCTTAAACTTATGTCCTCTGGTCCTCGATTCACCTACTCTGGGCAAGAGACTCTGGGCATCTACCCGATCCACTCCCTTCATGATTTTATGCACCTCTATAAGATCCCCCCTCATCCTGAATGGGGTATGGGGAGAAGGCAGGAACGGGGTACTAATTGAGAATGATCAGCCATGATCACATTGAATGGTGGTGCTGGCTCGAAGGGCCGAATGGCCTCCTCCTGCACCTATTGTCTATTGTCTATCCTCTTATGGAGGAATGATCTTATAGAGGTGTACAAAATCAGGAGAGGAACAGATAGGGTCAATGCACAGTTTTATTTTACTGAGAATAGGGGAATTAAGAAGCAGAGCAGATAGGTTTAAGGTGAGAGGAAAAATAACCTGAGGGGCATCTTTTTTCACACAGAAGGGCGGGGGGTAAATGGAACGACCTTCCAGAGGAGGCAGTTGACACAGGTACTATGATAACATTTAAAGGACACTTGGACAGGTACATGGATAGGAAAGGTTTCGAGGATTATATGGGCCCAACACAGGCAGGTGGGACTAAAGTAGATGGGGAACCTAGGTCATATCATATCATATCATCATATCATATATATACAGCCGGAAACAGGCCTTTTCGGCCCACCAAGTCCGTGCCGCCCAGCGATCCCCGTACATTAACACTATCCTACACCCACTAGGGACAATTTTTACATTTACCCAGCCAATTAACCTACATACCTGTACGTCTTTGGAGTGTGGGAGGAAACCGAAGATCTCGGAGAAAACCCACGCAGGTCACGGGGAGAACGTACAAACTCCTTACAGTGCAGCGCCCGTAGTCAGGATCGAACCTGAGTCTCCGGCGCTGCATTCGCTGTAAAGCAGCATGGACAAGTTGGGCTGAAGGGCCTGTTTCCACGCTGCATGTCTCTATATCTGTGACGCATAGTACGGGCGGCTGGGAAGTATGTTCACCATCCTTTGTTAGTAATACAATGATCTTTGACCAGAGAGATTAGCACAAACACACCCAACAGTACACAGAACTCGTACAAATTGATTCTTTTGTAAACACGTCTGCTAACTTGAGCCGAAAGCTCTTTGCAAGCCAAGCCAATGAACAAACAATTTTAGTTCAAACAAGAACGGTGGCGCAGCGGTAGAGTTGCTGCCTTACAGCGCCAGAGACCCGGGTTCCATCATGACTTCGGGTACAGTCTGTACAGAGTTTGTACCTTCTCCCCGTGACCTGTGTGGGTTTTCTCCGAGATCCTCTGCTTCTTCCCACACTCCAAAGGCGCACAGGTTTGTCGGTTAATTGGCTTGGTGCAAATGTAAATCGTCCCTAGTGTGTGAGGGATAGTGTTAGCGTGCGGGGATCGCCGGTCGGTGGGGCCTCGGTGGGCTGAAGGGCCTGTTTCCGCGCTGTATCTCTAAACTAAACTAAACTAAACTCACAGCAGGATTTATATCAATAGACAATAGACAATAGACAATAGACAATAGGTGCAGGAGTAGGCCATTCAGCCCTTCGAGCCAGCACCGCCATTCAATGCGATCATGGCTGATCACTCTCAATCAGTACCCCGTTCCTGCCTTCTCCCCATACCCCCTCACTCCGCTATCCTTAAGAGCTCTATCCAGCTCTCTCTTGAAAGCATCCAACGAACTGGCCTCCACTGCCTTCTGAGGCAGAGAATTCCACACCTTCACCACCCTCTGACTGAAAAAGTTCTTCCTCATCTCCGTTCTAAATGGCCTACCCCTTATTCTCAAACTGTGGCCCCTTGTTCTGGACTCCCCCAACATTGGGAACATGTTATCTGCCTCTAATGTGTCCAATCCCCTAATTATCTTATATGTTTCATATGTTTCGGAGGGATGGAGGGGGAACTGTGTGGTGAATGCGTGGGGAAAGGAGGAAATAATAACCAGTGTAAATACTGTGCAACCATTTTAAATTAGAGCAGATTCTCCATTAATTCATAATGATCTAACAATGATCCAGTCATCCTCTTCTTACCCCTCCTGGGTACACACATCTCCCAGTCCCCAATTCCCTTTATCCCCCTCCCTCGTTCCCCTTCCACCTCTATCCCTCCCCCCTGCTTTGCACTTCGCTCCTCTCTTTATCCGATACCCTTTTGGCTTCTTTTCATCTCTAGCCTTTGGAATGTTGGCCTTCGTAACAAGAGGAGTTGAGTATAGGAGTAAAGAGGTCCTTCTACAGTTGTACCTGGCCCTGGTGAGACCGCACCTGGAGTACTGTGTGCAGTTTTGGTCTCCAAATTTGAGGAAGGATATTCTTGCTATGGAGGGCGTGCAGCGTAGGTTCACTAGGTTAATTCCCGGAATGGCGGGACTGTCGTATGTTGAAAGGCTGGAGCGATTGGGCTTGTATACACTGGAATTTAGAAGGATGAGGGGGGATCTTATTGAAACATATAAGATAATTAGGGGATTGGACACATTAGAGGCAGGAAACATGTTCCCAATGTTGGGGGAGTCCAGAACAAGGGGCCACAGTTTAAGGATAAGGGGTAGGCCATTTAGAACGGAGACGAGGAAGAACTTTTTCAGTCAGAGAGTGGTGAAGGTGTGGAATTCTCTGCCTCAGAAGGCAGTGGAGGCCAGTTCGTTGGATGCTTTCAAGAGAGAGCTGGATAGAGCTCTTAAGGATAGCGGAGTGAGGGGGTATGGGGAGAAGGCAGGAACGGGGTACTGATTGAGAGTGATCAGCCATGATCGCATTGAATGGCGGTGCTGGCTCGAAGGGCTGAATGGCCTACTCCTGCACCTATTGTCTATTGTCTATTGTCTATTGTCACTCCACCCATCTCCCATTCTCACAAACCTGTACCCACCTATTACTCGCCAGACCTTATCTCACCTCCAGATCTCTTTTCCAGCTTTCTCCACCAATCCCCCCCCCCCCCCCCACGTCCCCCGTTATCAGTCTGAGAAAGGGTCCCAACCCAAAGCATCGCCTGCCCGTTAGAGCATCGCAGCGGTAGAGTTGTTTCCTTGCGGTGCCAAAGACTCTGGTTCGATCCTGAATACGGGTGCCGTCTGTACGGAGTTTGCACGTTCTCCCTGCGACCAAGAGTCAAGAGTGTTTGACCCTCACAGGCAGCATCTCTGGTGAGGGAAGGAATGGGTGGCGTTTCAGGTTGAGATCCGTCTTCAGACTAGTCCAGAGACGCTGCCTGTCCCGCTGAGTTACTCCAGCATTTTGTGCCTATCTTCGGTTTGAACTACGTGTTTCATTGTCATTTGTCCCAGATAGAACAATGAAATTCTTACATCCAGCAGCACAACAGAATATGTAAACATAACACACAGTGAACAATATAATAAACGAGAAGAAAAAACGTGTGTCCATTTCCCTCCACAGAGGCTGAATGGCCCGCTGAGGTACTTCAGCACTTTGTGTGTTTGCTAAATGGTCCATCGTCTGAATTGAATCGAATTGAATTGAATAAATTTTATTAGCCAAGATTTGGGGGTGTAGCTCAGTGGTAGAGCATTTGACTGCAGATCAAGAGGTCCCTGGTTCAAATCCGGGTGCCCCCTCTGTTGAGTTAGATAGTGCTCTTAAAGACTGCAGATCAAGAGGTCCCTGGTTCAAATCCAGGTGCCCCTTCTGTTGAGTTAGATAGAGCTCTTAAGGATAGCGGAGTCAGGGGGTATGGGGAGAAGGCAGGAACGGGGTACTGATTGTGAACGATCAGCTGTGATCACATTGAATGGTGGTGCTGGCTCGAAGGGCCGAACAGCCTACTCCTGCACCTTTTGTCTATTGTCTATTTATACATACAAGGAATTTGCCTTGGTTCCTTGTAACTCCAATCGAACAACCACCATCAAATCTCGATCCGACCCTGAACATTCAGTATAAGAAAATAACTGCAGATGCTGGTACAAATTGAAGGTATTTATTCACAAAATGCTGGAGTAACTCAGCAGGTCAGGCAGCATCTCGGGTGAGAAGGAATGGGTGACGTTTCGGGTCGAGACCCTTCTTCAGACGGGTCAGACGTGAACGTTCAGTACATCTTTTCGAAAGAGTGACAAATAACGTCAGCAACATCTTATTCCAAGAAGAATGTCTCACTGAAAGACCTCCACGAGCTGGCTTTCACAGCGAATGCTAAATCCTTCACGGGTTTTAAAAGTCTGCTTTTCATTTTCTTTCTCTATAAATAGACGTCCTTGGGGACGGGGGAAGAGATAAATCTCCCGACATGCAGCCCGAGGACTTGTTAAAATCGCCAACTCTGGCAGACGTGCAAACTGATTGCGATTCAGCATCTGCTGCGGCCAACGATTTATCCGCACCTCGCGCTCTCCACCCCAAACCCACCACCAGTTTGCAGTCACTTCATCCTCTCCGCAGTGGTGGGCTACATCAGTGAGGGGGGGGGGGGGGGGGAAGCCGAAGGCAGAGGTGCATTCAACGACGTTGTTGAGTGGCGGGGGACTTTATGAGGAGAGGAACACCCCATGTCTCCAGCAATGGTGGCATGGTGGCGCAGCGGTAGAGTTGCCGCCTTACAGCGAATGCAGCGCCTGAGACTCAGGTTCGATCCTGACTACGGGCGCCGTCTGTACGGAGTTTGTACGTTCTCCCCGTGACCTGCGTGGGTTTTCTCCGAGATCTTCGGTTTCCTCCCACACTCCAAAGACGTGTAGGTTAATTGGCTGGGCAAATGTTTAAAAAAATTGTCCCTAGTGTGTGTAGGATAGTGTTAATGTGCGGGGATCGCTGGGCGGTGCAGACCCGGTGGGCCGAAGGGCCTGTTTCCGCGCTGTATCTCTAAATCTAAAAAATCTAATGGTGTAGACGTGCAGTTTACCGGGCAGTACAACTACCTTGGAGTGTACCTGGAGGGTAAACTGGACTGGTCCAGGAACGCTGAGGCCCTGTACAACAAGGGACAGAGCCGGCTGTACTTTTTGAGAAGGCCCCGCTCCTTCAACGTAAGATGCTGCAGATGTGTTTACCAATTGGAGGTAGCCAGCGCCATCTTCTTCGCTGCCATGCGCTGGGGCAGCAGGGCGAAGGCCGCGGATGCCAATAGGATCAACAAACTCGTCAGGAAGGCTGGCTCCGTCCTGGGGGCGGAGTTGGATTCACGGGGGGGGGGGGGGGGCTTGGAGAGGAGGACGCTCCTCAAACTGCGGAGCGTCCTGGACAATACAGCTCGCCCCCTCCATGACACGCTGGTCAACCTGAGGAGCCCCTTCAGCAACAGACAATATAGACAATAGACAATAGGTGCATGAGGAGGCCATTCGGCCATTCGGCCCTTCGAGCCAGCACCACCATTCAATGTGATCATGGCTGATCATTCTCAATCAGTACCCGTTCCTGCCTTCTCCCCATACCCCCTGACTCCGCTATCCTTAAGAGCTCTATCTAGCTCTCTCGTGAATGCATTCAGAGAATTGGCCTCCACTGCCCTCTGAGGCAGAGAATTCCACAGATTCACAACTCTCTGACTGAATTTTTTTTTCCTCATCTCAGTTCTAAATGGCCTACCCCTTATTCTTAAACTGTGGCCCCTGGTTCTGGACTCCCCCAACATTGGGAACATGTTTCCTGCCTCTAACGTGTCCAACCCCTTAATAATCTTATACGTTTCGATAAGATCTTAATAATCTTATACGTTTCGATAAGATCTTAATAATCTTATACGTTTCGATAAGATCTTAATAATCTTATACGTTTCGATAAGATCTTAATAATCTTATACATTTCATATAACATATAACATATAACAACTACAGCATGGAAACAGGCCTGTCCGGCCCTACCAGTCCACGCCGACCATTCTCCCTTTCGATAACGTATTAACTGATTGAGATTCTTATACGTATATCATATCATATCATATCATATCATATCATATCATATCATATACATACAGCCGGAAACAGGCCCTTTCGGCCCTCCAAGTCCGTGCCGCCCAGCGATCCCCGTATATTAACACTATCCTACACCCACTAGGGACAATTTTTACATTTACCCAGCCAATTAACCTACATACCTGTACGTCTTTGGAGTGTGGGAGGAAACCGAAGATCTCGGAGAAAACCCACGCAGGTCACGGGGAGAACGTACAAACTCCTTACAGTGCAGCACCCGTAGTCAGGATCGAACCTGAGTCTCCGGCGCTGCATTCGCTGTAAAGCAGCAACTCTACCGCTGCGCTACCGTGCCGCCGTCTTATACGTTTCAATAAGGGAGATCCTTTATCCCTGCGGCCATCAAACTGTACACCTCCTCCCCCTTCTATCGTGGGGTAGACTGAGTCTGACTCCCCCCCCCCACCCCACCCCCCCCCACCCCCCCCACCCCCATCTTTGCACCCCCCCAATCCTGGACTTTCCACTCATCACTTTAATTTCACGGTTCATGTCTCTAGTTGTGATTTACAGTCTGACTGTTGGCAGACCAATTTCCCTCCTGGGATCAATAAAGTTCTATCGTATCGTCTCGTGTCGTGTCCCACGCACCCGATGGGCGGCTGAGAAACGCCTGACGCTCCACTGTTCCACCGCACGACCCGACAGTGCCAACATTCCCGTCACCGTCTTTGGAGCGTGGGACAAAACCGAAGATCTTAGGGGGAAAAACCGTCGCGGGTCGCGGGGAGAACATACAAACTCCGCACAGACAAGCGCCCGTGGTCGGGATCGAGCCCGGGTCTCTGATCTTCCGCAAATCTCTGGGGATGCAGAGGCCCAAAATGGACACCAATGGCAGCTCTCTCACTCAGTGCAGAGATAACACGGAGGGAACAAAGAGACAGAGAATGAAAGGGGAACTCTCCTGTGACAATTATAGACAGCAACGCCGAACACAAAGGAACTAAGAAGGGTCTCAACCCCTATTCCTTTTCTCCAGAGATTCCCCCTGACCCTCTGAGTTACTGCAGCATTTTGTGTCTGTCTTTAATGATAGGTGGCCTCAGACCGACCAACCAACGTCGTCTACCTGCCCTCAAACACTTGAGAATGGTCCACACCCTAGTGTGTCACCCAATACTTTCACAAGACAAGTTTTGCAAGATAATTTCTAGTTTTAAGTGCAGAACACTCAAGGCAATTAGAAAACCGCCTGCTCAATTGACTTGAGGGGAGACGAACGGTCTATATGTAATGAGTGTTTGTTGGATAACACCCTGTCTCACATAGAGCAGGTGGAGGGATCACTGTGTTCCATACAATGAGCACAGTCCCCAGCCCCACCAAGCATGGCAGTGTAGCATGGAACAAAGCAAACATCAAAGAGCTGGAGGAACCAGGAGACCCGGTGGCGCAGCGGTAGAGTTGCTGCCTCACAGCGCCAGAGACACCAGTTCGATCCCGACTACGGGTGCTTTTCTGTACGGGGAGTTTGTACATTCTCTCCCCGTGACCTGCGTGGGATTTCTCCGAGATCTTCGGCTTCCTCCCGCGCTCCAAAGAAGTGCAGGTTTGTAGGTTAATTGGCTGGGGATAAGTGTAGATTGTCCCTAGTGTGTGTAGGATAGTCCCAGTGTGCGTAGATCGCTGGTCGGCGCGGACTCGGTGGGCCGAAGGGCCTGTTTCCACGTTGTATCTCTAAACTAAAGTAAACTAAGTTAAAAGTCTCCAGGTGCATCGAGGCCACATCCCGCCCCACCGTTGGCAGCATCTGCATGAGGCACCGCTTCAAGATGGCGGCACCTACCATCACAGATCCCCACCACCCTGGCCCGTGCCTTCTTCTCATTGCCACCATCAGGCAGGAGGTACAGAACCCCGAAGCTCCACACCATTTACATCCAACTAAACTCCACCGCTGCACAGTGGCGCAGCGGTAGAATTGCTGCCTTACAGCGAATGCAGCGCTGGAGACTCGGGTTCGATCCCGACCACGGAGTTTATACGTTCTCCCCGTGACCTGCGTGGGATTTCTCCGAGATCGTCAGTTTCCTCCCACGATCCAAAGACGTGCAGGTTTGTCGGTTAATTGGCTGGGTAAATGTAAACATTGTCCCTCGTGTTAGTGTGCGGGGATCGCTGGTCGGCGCGGACCCGGTGGGCCGAAAGGGCCTGTTTCCGCGCTGTATCTCAAAGCTAAACTAAAAAAAAGCCACAAGCTGGAAGATTGCAGAGGAAGAATGTGCTGTCTCTGGAGAGGGTCCAGAGGAGGTTTACGAAAATGATCCCAGGAATGAGTGGGTTGACATACGATGAGTGTTTGACGGCACTGGGCCTGTACTCGCTGGAGTTTAGATGGATGGGGGGGGGACACCTCATTGAAACTTACCCAAGAGTGAATGGCCTGGATAGAGTGGATGGATGTGGAGAGGATGTTTCCACCAGTGGGAGAGTCCAGGACTAGAGGTCACAGCTTCAGGGTGAAAGGACGGAGATGAGGAGGAATTTTGTTCGTCAGAGGGTGGTGAATCGGTGGAATTCATTGCCACAGAAGGCAGTGGAGACCA
This sequence comes from Rhinoraja longicauda, assembly GCF_053455715.1. NCBI lineage: Eukaryota > Metazoa > Chordata > Chondrichthyes > Rajiformes > Arhynchobatidae > Rhinoraja > Rhinoraja longicauda. The sequence goes on along the minus strand of NC_135981.1, from coordinate 4,341,248 downwards.
AGTCAATGGATATTTTTAAGGCAGAGATAGATAGATCCTCAATTAGTGTGGGGAAGATAGATCAACCATGATTGAATGGCGGAGTAGACTTGATGGGCCAAATGGCCTGATTCTGTTCCTACCACTTATGGACATAAACTCCCGCCCATCTGCTAAACCGAGCCTCTGAAAAAGGGTTAATCACCCATCCATTCGCTCCACAGATGCTGACATGAGGGACTGCAGATGCTGGTTGGAAACATAGAAACATGGAAAATAGGTGCAGGAGGAGGCCATTTGGCCCTTCGAGCCAGCACTGCCATTCAATGTGATCATGGCTGATCATTCTCAATCAGTACCCCGTACCTGCCTTCTCCCAATTTTCCCTTGATTCCACTAGCCTCCAGAGCTCTATCTAACAAAGGTCTACAAAGAAAAAACGACACAACGAGCTGGTGTAACTCAGCATCCCCGGAGAAGGTGGATGGGTGACGTTTTGGACCCAGAAACTGGAGAAGTATTTTTTAAATCTTGTTTCGCCATTTTAATTTTTAAAAAGTTGATATGGTCCATTTTAGCTCGAGGCTACCACGGGCTGTTAACGACATTCCGTTACTGCAGACGAGGTTTGAAATGCAATTGATGGTTTTAACGAGCACACAGCTCCAGGGTTTGCAAGACCCTGGACTGTCTCCCGCCCGGATTCACTAAGTAGACACCAACGTGTGAAATAGAATGTATTCTGCCCGGGTTCGAAGTGGCAGAATTGCAGATAGCGCTAGTGGGCGGTCACAGTGGCGCAGCGGTAGAGTTGCTGCCTTACAGCGCTTACAGCGCCAGAGACCCGGGTTCGACCCCGACTACAGGTGCTGTCTGTACGCCGTTTGTAAGCTCCCCCCGTGGGTTTTCTCCGAGATCTTCGGTTTCCTCCCACACTCCAAAGACGAACAGGTATGTAGGCTAATTGGCTTGGTGTACGTGTAACTTGTCCCTAGTGTGTGAAGGGTAGTGTTAATGTGCGGGGATCGCAGGTTGGCGCGGACTGGGTGGGCAGAAGGGCCTGTTTCCGTGTGGTATCTCTAAACTAAACTAAATAGTCTTCTGCAGCCCCGCCATTAAATCCATTCTGCCAGTCGCTCAAACCCGTGTCTGTACGCGTAGGAACTGGACAGAGTGGAGGTGGAGAGCATGTTTCCACTGGTGGGAGAGTCTTCGATCAGAGACCACAGCCTCAGAGTAAAAGGACACACCTTCAGAAAGGAGATGAGGAGGGATTTCTTCAGTCAGAAGGTGGTAAATCTGTGCAATTTCGTAGCCTTAGGCGGCTGTGGAGGGCGAGTCAACGGATATTTTTAAGGCAGAGATGGACAGATTCTTGTAAGTACGGGTGCCAGCGATTATCAATTAGAGTTTAGTTTATTGTCACATGTGCCGAGGTACAGTGAAAAGCTTTATGGGGGCGAAGGCAGGAGAATGAGATTGAGAGGGAGAGATAGATCAGCCGTGATTGAATGGCGGAGTTGACATGATGGGCCGAATGGCCTAATTCTGCTCCTGGAACTTACGAAACTTGGACCGCCCGGGGAAAGCCCACACGGTCACGGGGAGAACGGACAATCTCCGCACACAGAGGGCGCCCGTGGTCAGGATCGAACCCGGGTGCCTGGCGCTGTGGGGCAGCAATTCTACCGCTGCGCCACCGTGCTGTAGTTTCAGGTCTTGGAGATGGGGGGTTGGGGGAGATGGTCCCAATACTCCAGATGCTGTGGTTTTGAGGCGGGCGAGACAAACACAGTCACCGGTTGGTGCCTGTCAGTAGCAAGTGAGGTGAGGGCGGAAGCAATAATCACACACGTTCCTTTCAGGGGCCGTGAATTCCAGTGGCTCTCACACACACCACTGAATTCCATCGTAAGCCCAGGTACATCACCTCACCCTTCAGAGCAACAGAGGGCTACAATGTGCGGGGGAGGGGGAGGGGGGGGACAGAGAGGGGGGGGACACAGAGGGGGAGGGGAACACAGAGGGGGAGGGGAACACAGAGGGGGGTGGGTGTTAAAGACTTTTCTCCCACAGCTTGCTCAGAATACACTCAGGTGATTTGAGTTCATCCAGGAGAGGGGATGGGAAAAATAGTTGGCCACGTTTCATGTCATTTCCAGTGTCACGTGCTTACAGTCAGTTGCAGAACAGCTGGAGAGGCAGACGGACAGAGAGAGAGAGACAGAGAGAGAGACAGAGAGACAGAGAGAGAGAGAGAGAGAGAGAGAGAGAGAGAGAGAGAGAGAGAGAGAGAGAGAGAGAGAGAGAGAGAGAGAGAGAGAGAGAGAGAGAGAGAGAGAGAGAGAGAGAGAGAGAGAGAGAGAGAGACAGAGAGAGAGACAGAGAGAGAGACAGAGAGAGAGACAGAGAGAGAGAGACAGAGACAGAGACAGAGACAGAGACAGAGACAGAGACAGAGACAGAGACAGAGACAGAGACAGAGACAGAGACAGAGGGGCAGACAGGAGAGACAGAGAGAAAGACGGGGAGACAGAGAGAAAGACGGGCAGACAGAAAGAGGGAGAGACAGAGACAGACAGAGAGAGGAGCAGTCAGGGGAGAGAGAGAGAGACAGGCAGATCGAGAAAGAGAGCAAGAGAGAGGCAGACAGAGAGAGAGACAGAGAGAGGGACAGAGAGAGAGACAGAGTGAGAGGCAGAGAGGCAGACAGGAGAGAGAGTCAGAGACAGAGACAGAGACACAGAGACAGAGACAGAGACAGATGGAGAGATGGAGACAGTGAGAGACAGGCGGAGAGAAAGAGAGAGACAGAGAGACAGGCAGAGAGAGAGGCAGAAGGGTAGAGGGGGAGAGAGTGAGAGAGGGAGACACAGAGACTGAGAGAGAGAGACATACAGAGAAAGAAAGAGAGAGAGACAAAGAAGGAGAAACAACCTACTGCTTCACCAACCCTAACACTGGTGGATTCTGTGCCTGGAATGCACCAGGTCTGGGGGGATGTATTTCTGCGTTCCTAGTGGGATTCCTGTTGTTAAATGGCACATTCCACTCAACTCCAAAATTCCTTGCCATTTTGGAGTGTGATAAGCCGTGTTGCATAACAGGCAATAGGCAAAACCAAGACTAGGGTTGCCAACTTCCTCGCTCCCAAATACGGGACAAAGGGTGACGTCAGCGCCCCGCGCCCCACGCGACCTCACCCAGCCAGCGGCCACCCGCTCCCGCTCCACCAATGGCGGCCGCCATTGGTGGAGCGGGAGCACGTGGCCGCTGACTGGGTGAGGCCACGTGGGGACGGCGATGTCACCTTGTCCCGTATTTGGGAGCGAGGAAGTTGGCAACCCCAGGGGTGAGGGTGGTGTAAAATACTTGGCTGCAACCGGAAAATAGTTCAGTTCAATCTGAAGAAGGGCCTCGACCCGAAACGTCACACATTCCTTCTGTGCAGAGATGCTGCCTGTCCCGCTGAGTTACTCCAGCATTTTATGTCCGTCTTCAGTTTCATTTATTGTCACGTGTACCGATCGAGGTGCAGTAAAAAAGCCTGTTTCCACACTGTGTCACTTGGTTCTGGGTCCTCTAAAATATTCCAAATGGAATTTAAACTGGAGGTGGCGAGTATGGACTTAAGCAAGAAGGGCTTCTTGGGGAAGAAGAGCTGCCTTAAATGTAGTTGCGTCTGATTGAGTAACATAGTAGGGTCAAGACTATTCCACGCTTTAATTGTGCGAGGGAACAATAGACAATAGACAATAGGTGCAGGAGGAGGCCATTCGGCCCTTCGAGCCAGCACGCACCGCCATTCAATGTGATCATGGCTGATCATTCTCAATCAGTACCCCGTTCCTGCTTTCTCCCCATACCCCCTGACTCCGCTATCCTTAAGAGCTCTATCCAGCTCTCTCTTGAACGCATTCAGAGAATTGGCCTCCACTGCCTTCTGAGGCAGAGAATTCCACAGATTCACAGCTCTTTGACTGAAAAAGTTTTTCCTCATCACAGTTCTAAATGGCCTACCCCTTATTCTTAAACTGTGGCCCCTTGTTCTGGACTGCCCCAACATTGGGAACATGTTTCCTGCCTCTAACGTGTCCAACCCCTTAATAATCTTATACTTTTCTAATAAGATCTACTCTCATCCTTCTAAATTCCAGTGTATACAAGCCTAGTCGCTCCAGTCTTTCAACATATGACAGTCCCGCCATCCCGGGAATTAATCTAGTAAACCTACGCTGCACGCCCTCAATAGCAAGAATATCCTTCCTCAAATTTGGAGACCAAAACTGCACACAGTACTCCAGGTGCGGTCTCACTAGGGCCCTGTACAACTGTAGAAGGACCTCTTTGCTCCTATGAAGAATGAATTGCTATACACATCTGTCAAATTGAATCGAATGCCCTCGTCTACAACTGATAGGTTTGGGTTTGGTGTAGATGTGGTAATCTATGTGGTAATCTATGTCGAGCTGAACATTTAACATTTTGTGAAAATTGGTCAAACGGTGGGCGTTACGTCTGCCTTGGAGAGTGTTCCACCCCAATTAGGGAATTGAGGAATGCAGTGGAACAGAGGGATCTGGGAATAACTGTGCATTGTTCCCTGAAGGTGGAATCTCATGTGGATAGGGTGGTGAAGAAGGCGTTGGTATGCTTGCCTTTATAAATCAGAGCATCGAGTATAGAAGTTGGGATGTAATGTTAAAATTGTACAGGGCATTGGTGAGGCCGAATCTGGAGTATGGTGTGCAGTTCTGGTTGCCAAATTATAGGAAGGATGTCGACAAAATGGAGAGGGTACAGAGGAGATTTACTAGAATGTTGCCTGGGTTTCAGCACTTAAGCTACAGAGAGAGGTTGAGCAGGTTGGGTCTTTATTCTTTGGAGCGTAGAAGGTTGAGGGGGGACTTGATAGAGGTTTTTTTAATTTTGAGAGGGACGGACAGAGTTGACGTGGGTAGGCTTTTCCCTTTGAGAGTGGGGAAGATTCCAACAAGGGGACATAGCTTCAGAATTGAGGGACAAAAGTTTAGAGGTAACATGAGGGGTAACTTCTTTACTCAGAGGGTGGTGGCTGTGTGGAATGAGCTTCCGGCGGAAGTGGTGGAGGCAGGCTCGATTTTATTATTTAAGAGTAAATTGGATAGGTATATGGATGGGAGGGGATTGGAGGGTTATGGTCTGAGTGCAGGTAGATGAGACTAGGTCAGGGAGAGTGGTCGGCGTGGACTGGTAGGGCCGAACGGGCCTGTTTCCGTGCTGTAGTTGTTATATGGTTATATGGTTAATTAATTTAGAAGTTCGGAAACACTCGCTTCTCTCTCTCATAGGTATTTGTAACAAAACGAGCTGCCTGTCTTTGGACACGTTATGACTCTATAAACTAGTAGGAGAACTAGGATGGGGGACGGGTGGAAAGCAAGCGTTACTTGAAGTTAGAGAGGTCAATATTGGTAAGCTGCCCAAGCCAAATACAGGTGCTGTTAACTTCAGATAGTCCCTGCTTTCCCTCTCTATCCCCTCCTCCCCCTTCCCAGTTCTCCCATTAGTCTTTAGATTTTTTTTTTAGATTTAGAGATACAGCGCGGAAACAGGCCCTTCGGCCCACCTAGTCCGCGCCGCCCAGCGATCCCCGCACACAAACACTATCCTACACCCACTAGGGACAATTCTTTTTAACATTTACCCAGTCAGTTAACCTACAAACCTGAACGTCTTTGGAGTGTGGGAGGAAACCGAAGATCTCGGAGAAAACCCACGCAGGTCACGGGGAGAACGTACAAACTCCGTACAGACGGCGCCCGTAGTCAGGATCGAACCTGAGTCTCCGGCGCTGCATTTGCTGTAAGGCATCAACTCTACCGCTGCGCCACCGTGCCGCCATGTTTTCCTGTCTCCAACTACATTCTACCTTTGTCCCCCCCCCCCCTCCCCTGACATCAGTCTGAAGAAGGGTCTCGACCCGAAACGTCACCCATTCCTTCTCTCCCGAGATGCTGCCTGACCCGCTGAGTTACTCCAGCATTTAGTGTCTACCTTCCATTTAAACCAGCATCGGCAGTTTTTTTTCCCTCCAATTTGTGTTGGGTCACTCTGACAACGGAGGAGGCCCAGGACAGACAGAAAGGTCAGTGGGGGAGGGGGGATTTTTGCAACCAGGAGATCATGTAAGTCAGGGCAGTCTGAAGAAGGGTCTCGACCCGAAACGTCACCCATTCCTTCTCTGCAGAGATGCTGCCTGTCCCGCTGAGTTACTCCAGCATGTTGTGTCTCCCCCCCCCCCCCCACATGAAGACACCACTTGTCCCAGCAACTCTCTGCTGCATCCATACATATTACATCAGCAGCAGATCTTGCCTGCTGCATCGTTCAATGGAGTGAATTACTTTGGTTACCATAGGGATCTCTCCCGCAGGCTGAGATTTTATAAATAGACATCACTGTTTGCCTAGTTTTCTGACCTTGGATATTTTCCACAGAGAGAACTGATCTGGCTGTCTGTCCTAGGCTCCATCATTCGCACACTGCTTACTCCCCTCTGCTACAAGCTCGTCCTTCCACAAGCTCGGCGACTCTCCTATTCGCCTCCGGTATAGGTTATTTAGTTTCGTCCCCACCTGCCCGCACTCAGTCCATTCATTACCATGCACTGAACTTTATTCAATTTCTTCACAGCAAATGGATCGATTGTAATCGTGCATTGTCTTTCCGCTGGCTGGTTGTCACGCAACAAAAGCCTTTCACTGTACCTCGTCTCGGTACACGGAACTGGCAAGAAACTGAACTGGAATGAATCGAAAATGTACATGCCCAAACTCTCAAATATCTCAAAAGCAGGGTCATAATTAATGTGCGTGGAAGCCCTGAACCAACAGACTGAAGGTATCAGAAAATGCTGGAGTAACTCAGCAGGTCAGGCAGCATCTCTGGAGAGAAGGAATGGGTGACATTTCGGGTCGAGACCCTTCTTCAGACTAAAATTTTGATCCAGACTGATGTCGATTAGTTTAAGAAAATATCTGCAGATGCTGGTACAAATCGAAGGTATTTATTCACAAAATGCTGGAGTAACTCAGCAGGTCAGGCAGCATCTCAGGACAGAAGGAATGGGTGGCGTTTCGGGTCGAGACCCTTCTTCAGACTGATGTCAGTTCGATTAGTTTCGTTCATTATTGTGGCGTGTACCGAGGTACAGGGAAAAACATTTGTTGCGTGCTATTTGGGTTGCCAACTGTCCCGTATTAGTCGGGACATCCCGTATTTTGGGCTAAATTAGTTGGTCCCGTACGGGACCGCCCTTGTCCGGTATTAGTAGGGTTGCCAACTTCCTCACTCCCAAATACGGGACAAGGAGTAACGTCGCCGCCCCGCGCCCCACGTGACCTCACCCAGCCAGTGGCCACGTGCTCCCGCTCCACCACTTTGTCCCTTATTTGGGATTGAGGAAGTTGGCAACCCTACATGCTATGAATAGACTGGACATGATTGCAAGTGCATAGGAAAGGACTGCAGATACTGCTTTACACCGAAGATAGACACAGAATGCTGGAGTAACTCAGTTAGATGTCAGGCAGCATCTCTAGGGAAAAGGAATAATGGGTCGACACCTAATCTTCTGTCTTTACATGATTACAATCAAGCCATCCACAGTGTAGATTTAAATTTAGAGATACAGCGCGGAAACAGGCCCATCGGCCCACCGAGTCCGCGCCGCCCAGCGATCCCTGCACATTAACACTATCCTACACACACTAGGGACAATTTTTACATTTGCCCAGTCAATTAACCTACAAACCTGTACGTCTTTGGAGTGTGGGAGGAAACCGAAGATCTCGGAGAAAACCCACGCAGGTCACGGGGAGAACATACAAACTCCGTACAGACGGCGCCCGTAGTCAGGATCGAACCCGAGACTCCGGCGCTGCATTCGATGTAAGGCAGCAACTCTACCACTGTGCCACCGTGCCGCCCGTACAGATGCAGGATAGAGGGAATAATGTTTAGTGCAAGATAAAGTCCAGTGGAGCCCAATTAAAGGTAGTTCGAAGGTCTCCGATAAAGTAGCTGGTAGGTCAGGTCCACTCTCTAGTCCATGATGGGATGGTTGAGTTGTCTGATAACAGCAGGGAAGAAATCTGGCGGAATGAGGTGGTGGAGAGAGTGCAACCAAATCTGTCACCCAGACACTGCAGCCGGAACACAACTAAACTGCAGGGTCTCACAACGTGCGGCACGGTGGCGCAGCGGGTAGAAACATAGAAACATAGAAAATAGGTGCAGGAGTAGGCCATTCGGCCCTTCGAGCCTGCACCGCCATTCAATGTGATCATGGCTGATCATCCAACTCAGTATCCCGTACCTGCCTTCTCTCCATACCCCCTGATCCCTTTAGCCACAAGGGCCACATCTAATACCCTCTTAAATATAGCCAATGAACTGGCCTCAACTACCTTCTGTGGCAGAGAATTCCACAGATTCACCACTCTCTGTGTGAGGATTCACCACTCTCTGTGTGAAGATTCACCACTCTCTGTGAAGATTCACCACTCTCTGTGTGAAGATTCACCACTCTCTGTGTGAACAGAGAGCTGTAGTGCTACTGCCTCACAGCGCTGGAGACCCGGGTTCGATCCTGACCCCGGGCGTTGTCTGAACGCAGCTTGCACGCCACCCCGTGACCTGCGTGGGTTTCCTCCGAATGCTTCTGTTTCCTACCACATCCCAAAGACGTGCGGGTTTGTAGGTTCATTGGCTTCTGCAAATTGCAAATTGCCGCCAGTGTGTGCAGGATAGTGCAAGTGCACGTGGAGCAGAGAGGTCCTTCTGCAGTTGTACAGGGCCCTAGTGAGACTGCAACTGGGGTACTGTGTGCAGTTTTGGTCTCCAAATTTGAGGAAGGATATTCTTGCTATTGAGGGCGTGCAGCGTAGGTTTACCAGGTTAATTCCTGGAATGGCGGGACTGTCGTATGTTGAAAGACTGGAGCGGCTCGGCTTGTATACATTGGAATTTAGAAGGATGAGAGGGGATCTTATCGAAACATATAAGATTATTAAGGGGTTGGACACGTTAGAGGCAGGAAACATGTCCCCAATGTTGGGGGAGTCCAGAACCAGGGGCCACAGTTTAAGAATAAGGGGTAGGCCATTTAGAACTGAGATGAGGAAAAACCTTTTCAGTCAGAGAGTTGTAAATCTGTGGAATTCACTGCCTCAGAAGGCATTGGAGGCCAATTCTCTGAATGCATTCAAGAGAGAGCTCGATCGAGCTCTTAAGGATAGCAGAGTCAGGGGGTATGGGGAGAAGGCAGGAACGGGGTACTGATTGAGAATGATCAGCCATGATCACATTGAATGGGGGTGCTGGCTCGAAGGGCCGAATGGCCTACACCTGCACCTATTGTCTATTGACTCAGTGAGCCGAATGGCCTATTTACGTCTATATCTCTAGACCAAACTAAACTTTAGCCTTGTCCTTTCCGCCCCAATTCCAGTCCAACAGTCATCTGACCGTGTAAACAAGAGCAAGATTGAACCACGGATCGACAGTAAACGGCAGCGTTTAATTTCAATGGAAGTTGGAGGAGAAACAATGAGGAATCCGAGCCCAGTCATAATCAACGGGAATATATCACGAGGCTGCTTTATCATGAACCGCCATCTCTCCTGCTGTGTAAATATTTAAACGTAGCAATTCATTCCTTAGAAAAAAATGTAAAGTTAAAGGGTGCAGTGGCCCAAAGTTTCCGACATTCCTCCCACAGCAAGAGGGACCTTGCTTGCTCAGTTCAGCGACAGATCAAAGTTCCGTGGATCCGATGGCGTTTCATGCAGGAGGACCAGGTGGGTCATGAAGGGAATTTTCATCCCGCTCCGAGTCCACAGCATAGGTTTACTAGGTTAATTCCCGGAATGGCGGGACTGTCATATGTTGAAAGACTGGAGCGACTAGGCTTGTATACACTGGAATTTAGAAGGATGAGAGGAGATCTTATCGAAACGTATAAGATTATTAAGGGGTTGGACACGTTAGAGGCAGGAAACATGTTCCCAATGTTGGGGGAGTCCAGAACAAGGGGCCACAGTTTAAGAATAAGGGGTAGGCCATTTAGAACTGAGATGAGGAAAAACTTTTTCAGTCAGAGAGTTGTGGATCTGTGGAATTCACTGCCTCAGAAGCCAGTGGAGGCCAATTCTCTGAATGCATTCAAGAGAGAGCTAGATAGAGCTCTTAAGGATAGTGGAGTCAGGGGGTATGGGGAGAAGGCAGGAACGGGGTACTGATTGAGAATGATCAGCCATGATCACATTGAATGGCGGTGCTGGCTCGAAGGGCCGGATGGCCTCCTCCTGCACCTATTGTCTATTGTCTATTGTCACATCGGAGACTCCTGCAGTGAGCCACGAACTTGCGACAGGCAGGGACGGTACGGTGGCGCAGCGGCAGAGTTGATGCCTCGCAGCGCCAGAGACCCCGGTTCCATCCTGACACCGGGTGTGGTCTGTTCCCAGAGTTTACACCTTCTCCCTGGGTTTTCCCCCCAAGATCTTTGGTTTCCTCCCACACTCCAAAGATCTCCAAAAGGCGTACAGCTTCGTGGGTTTAGATTTTTTTTTATAGATTTAGAGATACAGCGCGGAAACAGGCCCTTCGGCCCACCGAGTCCGCGCCGCCCAGCGATCCCCGCACATTAACACTATCCTACACACACAAGGGACAATTTTTACATTTACCCAGTCAATTAACCTAGATACCTGCACGTCTTTGGAGTGTGGGAGGAAACCGAAGATCTCGGAGAAAACCCACGCAGGTCACGGGGAGAACGTACAAACTCCGTACAGACGGCGCCCGTAGTCAGGATCGAACCTGAGTCTCCGGCGCTGCACTCGCTGTAAGGCAGCAACTCTACCGCTGCGCCACCGTAGTTGGCTTGGTGTCAATGTAGAAATTGTTCCTAGTGTATGCAGGATGGTGTTAATGTGGGGGATCGCTCTTCGGCCCCGCCTCCATGGGTTGAAGGGCCTGTTTCCACACTGTATCTCTAAGTTAAACTAAACTAAAAAGTGGTTTCTGTGCATCTGTTCTTTCCATGAAGTTGGACGCAGCAGGTGGGGCGACACCTGTGGTCAGATACATCCGAGAGAGCTGCTAATGAGGTATAAAGCAAGCAACTGCCGTAAACCTCTGTGAAGGAATGTTTTACATATTCACACCATCCCAAATAGGGTTGCCAACTTCCTCACTCCCAAATACGGGACAAGGTGACGTCACCGCCCCGCGCCCCACGTGACCTCACCCAGCCAGCGGCCACGTGCTCCCGCTCCACCAATGGCGGCCGCGGTCACGAGGAGAACGTACAAACTCCGCGCAGACAGCGCCCGTGGTCGGGATTGAACCAGGATCACCGGCGCCGCAAGGCAGCAACTCTACCGCCGCGCCACCCTTTGTGGCCGCCCTTTGCGTCAATGCAGTTGGCAGCAAGCCTGATGTGCAAGACTCTCTGCAGGTGGGCAGTGTGACCAATGCGCTCAGCAAGAGTGCACAAGGAACATCAGGTGACTCATTAATCTGCTTTATCTGGAATGCAAATAGAACCAGAACAGAACTGGACAAAGTACAATGGCAAATGAAAACAAAACCTTGAGGCAAAGTGAACTTTCATAGCACTTTATGAATGGTTAATGATGTACAAAGGTTCAGATTGCTTTGCCTTATCAAATGTGTCGGAGGGAACAGCAGATGCTGATTTACACTGAATCATTGACACAAAACGCTGGAGTAACTCAGCGGGTCAGGCAGCATCTCTGGAGAAAAGGAATAGGTGACATTTCGGGTCAAGACCCTGCATCAGTCTGATTTAGATTTTTTTAGAGATACAGCGCAGAAACAGGCCCTTCGGCCCACCGGGTCCGCGCCGCCCAGCGATCCCCGCACACTAACACTATCCTACACCCACTAGGGACAATTTATATATTTTTTACATTTGCCCAGCCAATTAACCTACAAACCTGCACGTCTTTGGAGTGTGGGAGGAAACCGAAGATCTCGGAGAATACCCACGCAGGTCACGGGGAGAACGTACAAACTCCGTACAGACGGCGCACGTAGTCAGGATCGAACCTGAGTCTCCGGCGCTGCATTCGCTGTAAGGCAGCAACTCTACCGCTGCGCCACCGAGCCGCCCAGAGTAGGAGAATCAAGAACCAGAGGACATAGGGTTAAGGTGAGGGGCAACAGATTTAATACAAACCAACGTTTTTTTTACACAATGGCTGGTGAGTGTATAGAACAAGCTACCAGAGGACAAGGTTGAGGCAAGTGCTATCACAACGTTTATGAAACATTTGGACAAGTACGTGGATAGTTGAGTTTAGTTTATTGTCACGTGTGCTGAGGTACAGTGAAAAGCTTTTGTTGCGTGCCAACCAGGATAGGTTTAGAGGGGTATGGGCCAAAGGTGGGACTGGCAAACAGGGGGCATGTTGGTCGGCGTGGGCAAGTTGGGACGAAGGGGCCTGTGTCCATGTTATGTGACTCAGTTATGACTCGATGATCAGGGCCAGAGAGTGCCAACTGCCTCCTTCACCACCCTGTCCATTTTGAGGAACGATTAGAAAACTTGGGCATTGGGGATGGTGGTGGAGGCAGATACCATAGTGGCGTTTAAGAGGAGTTTAGATAGGTGGATGGATACGCAGGGAACGGAGGGATGTGGATTATGTGCAGGCAGATAAGAGTTGGTCTTGGCATCAACTTTGACACAGACGTTGTGAGCCGATGGCCCATTTCCTGTGCTGTTCTATGTTCTGAGATGATTTCCCCCAGTGGCCTATTTGACATTATTCCTATTTCTAGATATCCTAGCTGTGCCTAACAAGACAAATGCATTATCTATTTTAAGTAACCACTGCACCAGCTTTGTAGACTGCAAACTTAAAAATAATGTACACTAAATTTGTACTTGTTTGCATTTCGTGTTTCGATTATCAACTATTAATATTATGAGGACAGAGTATTTTATTCAAGAACGGTTCTTTATGCCACGGTTTATTGCAGATGCAATTACATAGAAACATAGAAAATAGGTGCAGGAGGAGGCCATTCGGCCCTTCGAGCCAGCACCGCCATTCATTGTGGTCATAGCTGATCGTCCACAATCAATAACCCGTGCCTGCCTTCTCCCCATATCCCTTAATTCCGCTAGCCCCTAGAGCTCTATCTAACTCTCTCTTAAATTCATCCAGTGATTTGGCCTCCACTGCCCTCTGTGGCAGAGAACTCCACAAATTCACAACTCTCTGGGTGAAAAAGTTTTTTCTCACCTCAGTTTTAAATGGCCTCCCCTTTATTCTAAGACTGTGGCCCCTGGTTCTGGACTCGCCCAACATTGGGAACATTTTTCCTGCATCTAGCTTGTCCAGTCCTTTTATAATTTCATACGTTTCTATAAGATCCCCTCTCATCCTTCTAAACCCCAGTGAATACAATGACATAGAACTAGTTTAACGTGTCCATTGACAATTAGCATGGTATTTCAGTCAGTTACCTAGAATTTTGTACCCTGTTATAAACACTTGCGCCATTACACTTAGACAACTTTGGGGCGGCACGGTGGCGCAGCGGTAGAGTTGCTGCCTTACAGCACCAGAAAATCTACCGGGTTCGATCCTGACCACGTGTGCTGTCTGTATGTTCAACCTGTGACCGCGTGGGTTTTCTCCGAGCGCTCCGGTTTCCTCCCACACTCCAAAGACACGCAGGTTTGTAGGTTAATTGGCTTCGATAAAAATTGTAAATGGTTCCCTAGTCTGTAGGATAGCGTTAGTGTACAGGGTGATCGCTGGTCAGCACGGACTCGGTGGGCCGAAGGTCCTGTTTCCGCGCTGCATCTCTAAAGTAAAGTAACTCAAACGCTCCCTGGCTAGAACTAGACTCCAGGGAACAGAGAGAGATTAGCACTGTATTAAAGTAAGGTAGTTAAAGATGGTTCTCAGAAACAATCACACCAAGTAAACAATTAGAGGCTGTAGAATGCTTGAGTGGATCACTGTGGACTTGTGCACTGCCTGGCATTTAACAATAATAGACTCTCTTGAGGAACTATATGGAGAAGAATGTTTGCATTGATTACATCACTTATTGATGCAAGTACACCATTTGGATACTGTTGATGGAAAGTAAAGATGTAGAAAAGACTTACAAAATATTGTGTATGACGGAACTGCAGATACTGGTTTAAACCGAAAATAGACACAAAATAGACAATAGACAATAGGTGCAGGAGGAGGCCATTCGGCCCTTCGAGCCAGCACCACCATTCAATGTGATCATGGCTGATCATTCTCAATCAGTAGCCCGTTCCTGCCTTCTCCCCATACCCCCTGACTCCGCTATCCTTAAGAGCTCTATCTAGCTCTCTCTTGAATGCACGGAGTAACTCAGCTGTAAAATGCTGGAGTCACTCAGCGGGACAGGCAGCATCTCTGGAGAGAAGGAGTGGGTGACGTTTCGGGTCGAGACCCTTCTTCAGACCGAAATAAACAAAATATTGGCAGGACTCGAGCACCTGAGCTACAGGGAGAGGTGGAGCAGGCTAGGACTTTATTCCTTGGAGCGCAGGAGAATGAAGGGTGGTCTTAAAGAGGTGTACAAGATCATGAGATGAATAGATCGGGTACATTTGGCAGAATTAGGCCACTCGGCCCATCGAGTCTACCCCGCCATTCAATCATGGCTGATCTATCTCTCCCTCCCGACCCCATTCTCCTGCCTTCTCCCTGTAACCTCTGCCCATAACAAAAGCTTATTCACTGTACATCGTCACACGTGACAATAAACTAAATTGAAACTCGTACTTACTTGACTCTGCAACTTGCTCTGTTTCTTCAGGCGTAGGTTTTCAGGGGTATCGGCCACAGCGGTGAAGGAAGACTTGGGATAGTGCCTGGGGAGGGACAACAAGAAACATAAACACCTTTAGTTTCCATGTTTACATTCACATTCCCACAAGGTGCCATTACCAAGGCATAAAATCATACGAGATAGGAGTGGAATTAGGCCACTCGGCCCATCAAGTCTACCCCGCCATTCAATCATGGCTGATCTATCTCTCCCTCCTAACCCCATTATATATATGTATGTACATGTGTGTATATATACACTCATAATATATATATACACATGCACACATATATACACACGCACAAGTACATACACATGCACACATACATACACATGCATATATATATACACACACGCATACATACACACACACACACACATGTATATAAACACACATATACACACACATACATATACACACACACACACATATACACACACACACATATACACACACATATACACACACACGTATACACACACACATATACACACATATACACACACACACACACATACACATACACATACACACACACACACGCACATACATATATATACACACACCTACACATATACACACACACATATATACACACACACACGCACGCATACATACATACACACATAAAAAAACAATAGTAACAATAATAGTAACAATAATAGTCTATGTAGGTCTTGTGGGCCTGAAGATCTTGTGTATTTTTGATGCTCGGGCAGGTCTTGTCATTGTGACAAATAGAAATATCTTGATGGTTTTTGTGGCTGTTGAACCAGACACACTTGCAGTGCAGTGTGGGGACTCTAGGCTGTCAAACAAGTGTTTCGTCTCTGCAGGCTTTTGCGCCGATCTTGTTATCTCTTGTCCGTCACCAAGACTTACAAGCAACGCGCTGGAGGAACTCAGCAGTTTGACCAGCTGAAGTCTGGAGAAGGGTCTCGACCCGAAACATTCCTTCTCTCCGGAGATGCTGCCTGTCCCGCTGAGTTACTCCAGCATTTAGTGTCTGTCTTCGGGTTGGAACCTGCGGCGTCTGCAGTTGCTCCCTGCACAGCCTGGGCAGCATCTGTGGGTTGTTGGGGGTGGGGATGTAAAGGAATAGTTGAGGTTTTGTGTTGAAACCCATCCTTGCACGAGGGCAGATGTGGAGAGGGGAGGTGCCCCATCCTTACACTCCAATAGCTCCTATTGCAGAATCGCCTCTGGGCATAGAACTCTCTTTGCAGGACTAGAAAGTACTTGGAGCACAAAACAGACCAAACGAGTACACGCCTCCTGCCAGTCCATGCCTGCCTCTCTGTTCAAGAAAAATGTGCCCCAGCCTGTACAGTTTTAATTGACTCCTGCAAGATCATAAACTGTTCGTTTAGTTAATTTTAGAGATACAGCGCGGAAACAGGCCCTTCAGCCCACCGAGTCCGTGCCGACCAGCGATCACCCCGTACACCAACGCTATCCTGCACGCACTGGGAACAATTTACATCGATACCAAGTGTGGGAGGAAACCGGAGATCCCAGAGAAAACCCACGCGGTCACGGGGAGAACGTACAAACTCCGCACAGAGAAGCACCCATAGTCAGGATCGAACCCGGGTCTCTGGCGCTGTAAGGCAGCAACTCTACCGCTGCGCCACGGTGGGACAAAGGGCCTGTTTCTACAATGTATCTCTCAGCTAAGCTCGAAGCTCTCAGCTCAGAGCAGCAATGGTAGAGTGATACATGATAAGCGAATAACTTATCAAACATAGTCCGAGGGTCACCAAGATAGTAGTTCAGGACCGCTCTCTAGTTCTGTTAGGTTGATTCAATAGACAATAGACAATAGGTGCAGGAGGAGGCCATTCGGCCCTTCGAGCCAGCACCGCCATTCAATGTGATCATGGCTGATCATTCTCAATCAGTACCCTGTTCCTGCTCTCTCTCCATACCCCCTGACTCCGCTATCCTTAAGAGCTCTATCTAGCTCTCTCTTGAATTGAGCTAGATTCAGAGAATTGGCCTCCACTACCTTCTGAGGCAGAGAATTCCACAGATTCACAACTCTCTGACTGAAGAAGTTTTTCCTCATCTCAGTTCTAAATGGCCTACCCCTTATTCTTAGACTGTGGCCCCTGGTTCTGGACTCCCCCAACATTGGGAACACGTTTCCTGCCTCTAACGTGTCCAACCCCTTAATAATCTTATACGTTTCGATAAGATCCCCTCTCATCCTTCTAAATTCCAGTGTATACAAGCCTAGTCGCTCCAGTCTTTCAACATATGACAGTCCCGCCATTCCGGGAATTAACCTAGTAAACCTACGCTGCACGCCCTCAATAGCAAGAATATCCTTCCTCAGTTGCCTGGTAACAGCTGAACAAACTGTTCCTGAATCTGGGGGCGGTGGTAGGTCCAGACAGTGTAGGCCCGGAGTCCCAGGCACCGCCTGACGGAGGTTGCTTAGCAACCCGCCTCCCGGCCCGGGCGGCCGCCATTGGTGGAGCGGGAGCATGTGGCCGCTGGCTGGGCGAGGTCACGTGGGGCGCGGGGCGGTGACGTCACCTTGTTCCTTATTTGGGGGTGAGATAGTTCCAAGCAAGTTCCAACATCCGCACTCCATTGCGTCTGCTTCTGATGTTACGTTAGCTCAAGGAGAATTAACAAAGTCTCCACCAGCTTGCGGTGTGTAAAATCTGAAACGTGCCATCAGTTACTGTACAACTTATTTTAGTGACGACAAAAGAACCAGACTCAAATATTCATGCCTCTCCTTCTTAAACGATACGGCGTGGAAAGTGCCTTCTTATACGTGCATGCCGAGGTGTGGGATAGATGCGGTAGCCTTGTCCCCACAGGGGCCTTGTTGCAAATGGGTTCAGATTCAACTCGTCGTGAGCTATGAATAAGCAAAGGAAACCAGACCTCCAGGCCACCCGTGGAAATTGCATGTGTCACTTCCTGTTTTGAAAAGCGAAACAAACAGAACTATTTTGGAAACAGCCAAGTGGCCAAATAAGGCAAGCGTGAGGATCCTTCTCACCAATACCGACGCGTCTCTTGCACAGCCTGACGACGCAATTCGATGCACAGATTACCACTGCTGAATATTTCCTCCAGGGTACAGGAGACATAGAACATAGAACCGTGGTGCACCAGCGACCCGGATTCAATCCTGACCACGGGTGCTGTCTGTACGTTCTCCCCGTGACCTAGTGTGTAGGGTGGTGCTAGTATACAGGCGGTCGGCGCGGACTCGGTGGGCCAAAGGGCCGTTTCTGCGCTGTGTCTCTAAAGCCTAACGACATTGGACTTTGTCTGTGGAACTGATGTGCTGAGAACTATATTCTGCATCTTCCCCTTTGCTCCACCTACGGCACTTTTTAGACTTAGATTGTATTAATGTATAGTAATCTATGATTGGAAAACATGTGAAAGAGCTTTTCACTGTACCTCGCTCGGTAGACTGACAATGATAAACCCAAACCTAACATTACCTGGTGAATCTTTGATTACAACCTTGAAATGCGTATGGTTTCCAAGACTTCTACACTACAACAGTGAGGAACTTCGAAGGCATTTCATGGGGCAGCAGGGCGGAGCAGCGGTAGAGTTGCTGCCTTACAGCGACAGGGTTCGATCCTGACTACGGGCGCTGTCAGTACAGAGTCTGTACGTTCTCCCCGTGACCTGCGTGGGATTTCTCCGAGATCTTCAGTTTCCTCCCACACTCCAAAGACGTAGAGGTTTGTAGGTTAATTGGCTTAGTATAACACTAAATTGTCCCTAGTGTATGATAGTGTTAATAGAAACATAGAAAATAGGTGCAGGAGGAGGCCATTCAGCCGTTTGAGCCAGCACCGCCATTCAATGTGATCATGGCTGATCGTCCCCAATCAATACCCCGTGCCTGCCTTCTCCCCATATCCCTTGATTCCACTAGCCACTAGAGCTCTATCTAACTCTCTCTTAAATCCATCCAGTGATTTGGCTTCCACTGCCCTCTGTGGCAGAGAATTCCACAAATTCACAACTCTCTGGGTGAAAAAGGTTTTTTTCACCTCGGTTTTAAATGGCCTCCCCTTTATTCTAAGACTGTGGCCCCTGGTTCTGGACTCGCCCAACATTGGGAACATTTTTCCTGCATCTAGCTTGTCCAGTCCTTTTATAATTTTATATGTTTCTATAAGATCCCCTCTTATCTTTCTAAACTATGCGGGGATCACTGGTCGGCACGGACTCGGCGGGCCGAAGGGCCTGTTTCAAGGCTGTATCTCCAAACTAATCCAATTTCAGTATTGTTCGCTGTGAGGGCACAAGGAATTGCAGGTACTGGGATCTTGTGTGGAACATGCAGTAGTAACCCAACGAGCCTGGCAGCATCCCTGGAGGCCACGGATCGGCTAAGTTTCAGGTCAGGAAATTTCTTCAGACTCAACCTCACTGGGGAAATGTTCCCTTTCCCCAGTCAATGGCCTTTAACAGGAAAAATGTTCTTGGACAATTAATATAAGATCAGTAAAGTGGCGCAGCAGATAGAGCTGCTGCCTCACAGCGCCAGAGACTCAGGTTCGATCCTGACTTGGGGTTGCTGTCCGTGTGGAGTTTGCCCGTTCTACCGGTGACCACGTGGGTTTCCTCCAGGTGCTCCAGCTTCCTCCCACATCCCAAAGAGAAGCACGTTCGCAAGTTAATTAACCTCTGTACAAAAAGAAAATTGCCACTCGTTTGGAGGGAGTGGATGGGAAAGTAGGACAACACAAAAGGCTGGAGTAACTCAGCGGGACAGGCAGCATCTCTGGAGAAAAGGAATGGGTGATGTTTTGGGTCGAGACCCTTCTTTAGACTGTGAATGGGTGATGGATGGTCGGCGTGGACCCGGTGGGCCGAAGGGCCTTTTTCCATGTCCTATCGCTGAGCTAAACTAAAGAAGAGGTGAAGAGTGAATAAGGGACTGAGTCCTTTGCAAGTTTTGTATCTAACTCTTTAGAGAATTTAAAGGAAATGAGAGCTTTTAGTAATTATCATCATCGCAAAACAACACAGAAGATATTTCTTCAAGCAAAAAAACACCAAAAGCATTCAAAATATTTTAGCAATTTCCTCCTCATTAGAGACTCGGTTAGATTTTGAATTGCCGACATAATAGCAATGCAGTCTGCACGCACCTCTTCCACAATGTAGTTCCTTCTACAGTGGAGAAACCAAACGCAGATTGGGTGAGTGGTCTGTAAAGCACCTGTGTGTTCAATCTGCAGGTGTGACCCTCAGTTTCCTGCTGTCTGCCTCTTTAACTCACCTTCCCCATCCTACGTCTACAGACGTTTCTGCCTGTGGCCTACTGCACCTTGGCAACGAGGCCCTGCGTAAATTTAACAAACAAGCCCTCATCGGCGTGAAGACAGAGACACAAAAAGCTGGAGTAACTCAGCGGGTCGGGCAGCATCCATCTCTGGAGAAAAGGAACAGGTGACGTTTCGGATGGAGACCATTCTTCAGACTGAGAATCAGACGGAAAGGAGACGAGAGGTTATAGATGCTGATACAGAGAGTCATAGAGTCATCGAGTGAGACAGTGTGGCCCTTCGGCCCAACTTGCCTTCACCAGCCGACATGTCCCAGCTACACTAGTCCTACCTGCCAGCAATTGCTCCATATCCCTCCAAACCTGTCCTATTCATGTACCTGTCTAACTGTTTCTTAAATGTTGGATAGTCCCAGCCTCGACTACCTCATACAGAAAAAAATGTAACGATGATAAAGGAAACAGTCCATTGTTAGCTGTGGGCTAAGTGAAAATATGTTACAGACAATGAGACTCAACAAGACGACTTTGAAGCTGGTACGACTTGGGTGGGGGAGGGATGGAGAAAGAGGGGGGGATGCAGGGGTTATTTGAAGTTAGGGAAATCAATATTCATACAAGTTGCCTTATCAGTCTGAAGATGTCAGAGCCACCAGACTCTGATATCCAATTCTCCAACTCACTCTTTCTTTGTGGTGGTATCAGGGTTGACCATTTCTGAAAGTCTCCTTCTGATTTTGTCTCCGATTTCATTCCTTTATTTTAGTACAGGCACTCCCCGACTTACCAGTTCCAGTTCAGTTTATTGTCACGTGTACCGAGGTACAGTGAAAAGCTTTTGTTGCGTGCTAACCAGTCAGCGGAAAGACAATGCATTGCCCGTCTCCGTCCATGCCTCTCCTCCACAGCTGCAGAAACCCTCATCCACGCCTTCATCACCTCCCGTCTGGACTACTGCAACAGCCTCCTCTATGGCGCACCCTCAAAAATCATCAGTAAACTTCAATACATTCAAAACTCCGCTGCCCGTCTACTCACCCACACCCCGATCCGTGACCATATCACCCCCGTCCTTTACAAACTCCACTGGCTCCCCATCCCCCAGAGAATCCAGTACAAAATCCTCCTCATGACCTACAAAGCCCTCCATAACCTGGCCCCATCCTACCTGACCGACCTCCTCCACAGGCACACTCCCACCTGCACCCTCCGCTCTGCTACTGCCAATCTCCTATCCCCCCACATCCGGACCAAACTCAGATCCTGGGGGGACAGGGCTTTCTCCATCGCTGCTCCCACCCTATGGAACTCACTACCTCAAACCGTCAGAGACTCCTCCACACTCACCACATTCAAAACATCACTGAAGTCTCACCTGTTCAGTACTGCCTTCAACCACTGAAGGTCACCCCACCTTCTGTCTCCTTTCTCTGTTCGTTTACTTATTTATCTATTTATTCACTTCCCTATGTTCTCTAAATCCCTGTAAAGCGTCTTTGAGTATATGAAAAGCGCTATATAAATGTAATGTATTATTATTATTATTATTAATATAATCGAGCCATTCATGGTGTACAGATACATGATAAGGGAATAACGTTTAGAGGAAGGTAAAGCCAGAAAGTCTGATCAAAGATAGTCCGAGGGTTACCAATAAGGTAGATAGTAGTTCAGGACTGCTCTCTGGTTGTGGTAGGATGGTTCAGTTGCCTGATAACAGCTGGATTACGTTCCACAGACCCTAATGCAAGGCAGATTTTACGCGTCAGAATCCCCATCCCCATCCCATAAGCAACTGACTGAGAGTATCGTGTGGGAAGGAACTGCAGATGCAGGTTTACACCAAAGATAGACACAAAATGCTTGGAGCAACTCAGCAGGACAGGCAACATCGCTGGAGAGAAGGAACGGGTGACGTTTCAGGTCGAGGCCCTTCTTCAGTCTGAGTGTTAGGGGAGAGAGAAACAAAAGATAAGGAAGGGCAAGGTGTGAAACACGAGAGATCAAAGGGGACAAAGGTGAAGGAAAATGTCGGCTGGATAATTGATCGCGACTCTCAGTCTGAAGAAGGGTCTCGACCCGCAACGTCACCCATTCCTTCTCTCCAGAGACGCTGCCTGTCCCGCTGAGTTACCCCATGGTAGACATCATGTGTCCATCTCCACTGCGGGCATGAACGGTCTCAGCGGTGGCCGGCTGCGTCCAGGGCACTTTCCGCAATGCACGGCCTTCTGGGTAAGCACCGCCGCCATTGCTGGCTTGTTTCCGATGCTAACCTGCGTGATTGTACAGTGTTGTGGAACTTGCAAACTGCCTCGATTGCACTAGGGGACCGAGCACTGAATTGTTTAAGTAAGTGCGACTTCACACAAGTCTTCACATAAGTGCCTGTATAGAGTAGCCTGTTGTGCTTGTCCATTGGCCTTGCTATTAACAACAAAATCATAACGTGCGTCCAAGTAGCGCCCATCAATGTTCGTCTCCAATAGACAATAGACAATAGGTGCGGGAGTAGGCCGTTCGGCCCTTCGAACCAGCACCACCATTCAATGTGATAATGGCTGATCACTCTCAATCAGTACCCCGTTCCTGCCTTCTCCCCATACCCCCTGACTCCGCTATCCTTAAGAGCTCTATCTAGCTCTCTCTTGAATGCATTCAGAGAATTGGCCTTCTGAGGCAGAGAATTCCAGATTTACAACTCTCTGACAGAAAAAGTCTTTCCTCATCTCAGTTCTAAATGGCCTACCCCTTATTCTTAAACTGTGGCCCCTGGTTCTGGACTCCCCCAACATTGGGAACATGTTTCCTGCCTCTAACGTGTCCAACCCCTTAATGATCTTATACGTTTCGATAAGATCCCCTCTCATCCTTCTAAATTCCAGTGTGTACAAGCCTAGTCGCTCCAGTCTTTCAACATAGTCACAGTCACTCCATGACAGAGCCCCCATTAACATAGTTGGTTCACTCTATCATAGATGTAGCCGTAGTTCGACCCATCCCTCCCCACCTATCCTCTACTGAAAACGACCGTAATCTCTTTCTTGTGATACAAGGAACTGCAGATGCTGGCTTACAGAAAAAGACACCAAGGAATCAAGAGCCCGAGGTTTACGGTGAGGGGGGAAAGATTTAATAGGAATCTGAGGGGCATCCTTTTTTTAAAAACAAAGGATGCCAAGTGTATGGAACGAGCTGCCAGAGGGGGTAGTTGAGGCAGGTACTGTCGCTACGTTTAAAAAACATTTGACACGTACAAGGTTTAGAGGGATATGGGATAAACACAGGCAGGTGGGACGAGTGTAGATGGGGTACGTTGGTCGGTGTGGGCAAGTTGGGCTGAAGGGCCTGTTTCCACGCAGTGTGACTCTATGACTCAGTGCTGGAGTAACTCAGCGGGCAGCTGGTATTTCTGGGGAACATGGAACATGGACAGGTGACGTTTCGGGTCGAGACCCATCCTCGGTTTGTTGTCGAGGTGCAACTACTAATCCTCTTGTTTATGGTCCATACGTCGGGTCGCCAACTCCCCTCGCCCTCAAATACGGGACAAGGGGTGACGTCACCGCCCCGCGCCCCACGTGACCTCGCCTCGGCCAGCGGCCCACGTGCTCCCGCTCCACCAATGGCGGACGCCATTGGTGGAGCGGCAGCACGTGGCCGCTGGCTGGGCGAGGTCACGTGGGGCACGGGGCGGTGACGTCACCCTTTGTCCCGTATTTGGGAGTGAGGAAGTTGGCAACCTTACGTGCTATGAATAGACTGGACATGATTGCAAGTGCATAGGAAAGGACTGCAGATACTGGGAGCACGTGGCCCGTTGGCTGGGTGAGGTCACGCAGGATGGGTGATGTCACCCTTTGTCCCTTATTTGGGAGTGAGGAAGTTGGCAACCCTACTAATACGAGGACAAGGGCGGCCCCTTACGGGACAAACTAACTTAGCCCAAATTACGGGATGTCCCGGCTGAATCTGTGGAATTCTCTGCCTCAGAAGGCAATGGAGGCCAATTCTCTGAATGCATTCAAGAGAGAGCTAGATAGAGCTCTTAACGATAGCGGAGTCAGGGGGTATGGGGAGAAGTCAGGAACGGGGTATTGATTGAGAATGCTCAGCCATGATCACATTGAATGGCGGTGCTGGATCGAAGGGCCGAATGGCCTCCTCCTGCACCTATTGTCTATTGTCTATTGTCTAATACGTGGCAGTTGGCAACCTTCTGCATACGACACAATGGAACTTTATTGATCCCAGGAGGGAAATTGATCTGCCAACAGTCATAAAAGCACAACAGCCATGAAAACAAGTGCCCAGGCAGGTTGAGCCAGCACAACACCAAGTCAAGTCAATTTTATTTGTACAGCACATTTCAAAACAACCCACGTCGACCAAAGTGCTGTACATCAGTTCAGGTACTAAGAACATAGAAACATAGAAACATAGAAAATAGGTGCAGGAGTAGGCCATTCGGCCCTTCGAGCCTACACCGCCATTCAATATGATCATGGCTGATCATCCAACTCATTATCCCGTACCTGCCTTCTCTCCATACCCATTGATCCCTTTAGCCACAAGGGCCACATCTAACTCCCTCTTAAATATGGCCAATGAAATGGCCTCAACTACCTTCTGTGGCAGAGAATTCCACAGATTCACCACTCTCTGTGTGAAAAAAAACTTTCTCATCTCGGTCCTAAAAGACTTCCCCCTTATCCTTAAACTGTGACCCCTTGTTCTGGACTTCCCCAACATCGGGAACAATCTTCCTGCATCTAGCCTGTCCAACCCCTTAAGAATTTTGTAAGTTTCTATAAGATCCCCCCTCAATCTTCTAAATTCCAGCGAGTGCAAGCCGAGTCTATCCAGTCTTTCTTCATATGAAAGTCCTGCCAACCCAGGAACATACAATGGCACACAAACAGAACAGCACATACATAAACAGTTCACAGCGCCCCCTCAGAGGGCTTCAAACGCTAGGGAGTAGAAATAGGTTTAGGAAATAGAAATAGAACCAAGCTTCTCCATTTCAGTAGCTTTCCCCTCGCCTCCTTGGCTAATTATTTAAAACACATTTGGGTTTCTCCCAGGCCAGCTATAAATAGGTACCGAAGCCTCAGGCAAAAATCCGAGGCTTTTATTGTTGCAGCTCTTGGTCTCGTATCACGTGACAGGAAAGTCCCAGTGCATTGATGTGGCCGTTTCGTTCCCCCCCCCCCCCCCCCCCCCCCCCCACCCCACCCCACTATTCCCGAAAGTACGGTGCAGGAGGGGGAGCGAGGGGACTGAACGCTGGACAAACGCAAAAAACACATTCTTCCCGGCCTGGATCATTTC
The DNA here is from genome assembly GCF_053455715.1 of Rhinoraja longicauda. NCBI lineage: Eukaryota > Metazoa > Chordata > Chondrichthyes > Rajiformes > Arhynchobatidae > Rhinoraja > Rhinoraja longicauda. Next base: position 4,315,752 of record NC_135981.1, on the reverse strand, counting down.
CATTGGGACATTGACCGCGTCCGCCAGTCAGTCATTCCCCCTGCTCCAGCGGCCAGCCCCCAAATCACATCACGGTCAGGCAACAAAGACCAAGGGGTGGACGGGTTACTCAGCACTTTGCAGTTCGGGCAGTCTGAGAATAAAGGGAAGGCCATTTAAAACTGAGGTGTGAAGATACCTTTTTCACCCAGAGAGTTGTGAATCTGTGGAATTCTCTGCCACAGAGGGCAGTGGAGGCCAATTCACTGGATGAATTCAAAAGAGAGTTAGGTGGAGTTCCATGGGATATCGGAATCAAGGGATATGGGGTGAAGGCAGGCACAGATTGTGGATGATCAGCCATGATCACAGTGCTGGCTCAAATGGCCAAATGGCCTCCTCCTGCACCTATTTTCTATGTTTCTAATACTCCGTAAATGGCTTGATAGTAATCATGTATTGTCTTTCCGCTGACTGGATAGCAGGCAACAAAAGCTTTTCACTGTACCTCGATACGCACGACAATAAACTAAACTAAACCATTATTATAGACACAAAATGCCAGAGTCACTCAGCGGGACAGGCAGCATCTCTGGAGAGAAGGAATGGGTGGCGTTTCGGGTCGATTCTGAGGAAGGGTCTCAACCCGAAAAACGTCACCCATTCCTTCTGTCCAGAGATGCTGCCTGTCCCGCTGAGTTACTCCAGCGTTTTTGGTCTATCTTTGGTTTAAGTCACCATCTGCAGTTCCCTCCCACACATTTCGAAAACTAAACCATTGCTCAATCTCAAATTCCCCTTGGGAGATTTGCCAGAGTTCCAGCAGCTGTATGTTGCGATCATGTGGCACAAAACAGCTCTCAAACAACAGCAGAGAATAACAGCTCCAAGTGCATTTTGGAAACAACCCATCAGCGACAGAACAGTGAGGACACTTTCCAGGAACTAGGCCCATAAAATTAAAACAAGAAGAGACCTTCAACTGAAAGGCAAAAGACAAATTGTACAAGGTTGGCTTAGCATCAAGACTTGTTGCTTGGATCCACACACATCCCTGCAGATGGAGAATGGTCATTCTAACGCTGACCTCCCATTACATCCTCCATTAGCAGTTGCCAACTATCTCACTCCAAAATAAGGGACAAGGTGACGTCACCGCCCCCGCGCCCCGCGTGACCTCACCCAGCCAGCGGCCACGTGTTCCCGCTCCACCAATGGCTGCCGCCCGGGCTGGGAGGCGGGTTGCTAAGCAACCTCCCTTAGGCAGCGCCCAGACCTCCGGGCCTACAGTGTCGGGACGACACTATCTGGACCTACAGCATCCGGGCCTACTGCGCCCCCCGGGCCTAATACGGGACAAGGGTGGTCCCATGCAGGACAAACCAATTTAGCCCAAAATACGGGATGTCACGGCTAATACGGGACAGTTGGCAACCCTATGCCAGGGAACGTGACTGCACAGACCTGCCCGACTTCGGTGCATCCGCCCCATTCATGCAAATACCTACAGCCTTTCACATTGTAAACTGCTTACAATACTTCAAACCAGTGCCAGCCAAGTAAACCCGACACTGAAGACAGACACAAAAAAGCTGGAGTAACTCGGTGGGACAGACAGCATCTCTGGAGAGAAGGAATGGGCGACGTTTCGGGCTCAAGACCCTTCTCCAGGCACCTAGTTTAGTTTTAACGTGTAGGAAAGAACTGCAGATGCTGGTTTACACCAAAGATACACACAACATCTTGAACTTAGACACAATCTCAGAGAATCATGAGAAGAATAGAACGGATAGACCCTGTGGGTTTTCTCCGGGGGCTCGGGTTTCTTCCCACACTCCAAAGACGTGCAGGTTTGTAGGTTAATTGGCTTTGGTAAAAATTGTAAATTGTCCCTCGTGTGTGTAGGATAGTGCTAGTGTAGATTGATCACTGGTCAGCTCAGTCAGGCAGCATCACAGGAGAGAAGGAATGGGTGACGTTTTGGGTCGAGACCCTTCTTCAGACTGAAGAAGGGTCTCGACCCAAAACGTCGCCCATTCCTTCTCTCCTGAGATGCTGCCTGACCCGCTGAGTTACTCCAGCATTTTGTGAATAAATACCTTCCATTTGTACCAGCATCTGCAGTTATTTTATTACACTAGTCAGCATAGACTTGGTGGGCCGAAGGGCCTGTTTCCAGACTGTATCTCTAAAGTCTAAAGGCATTGCTGGAGTTGCTGCCTTTGGATAAAAGATCAAAGCAAGGCACCAGCTGCTCTGGGCCACGTTTCAAGATCCCATGAAGGCCAGCCAGATATCCTCGCCATCTTGCCCAACACTTATCCTTTAAAGCACTTAAAGAGAAAAATAACCCGCCCATTCTGGGATCTGGCTCCTTCCTACTTTACAACAGCGACCCACTTCCAAACGAGCTTTAGTTAGCAAGTACTGAAGCCAAGTAAACTGTTACATAAATGCACGTTGAACAAATCCCTAACCTCAGCTGAACTTCCATGGAGTCGTAGAGACATAGAGCATGGAAACAAAGAAAATAGGTGCAGGAGGAGGCCATTTGGCCCTTCTAGCCAGCCCCGCCATTCATTGTGATCATGGAAACAGGCCCTTCGACCCAATTTGCCCACGCTGACCAACATGCACTAGTCCCATCAGCCCACACTCCCTCGAAACCTATCCAATCCATGTACCTGTCCAAATGTCTATTAAACGTTATGATAGTGCCTACCTCAACGACCTCCACCGGGTTCTATATACCCGCCACATTTGCGTAAAAAAAGTTACGCCTCATGTTGCTATTGAATCTTCCTCCCCCCCTCACCTTAAACCCACGTCACGCAATGAAACTCGGCATCAAGCCGTGTTGTTGGAGGTGCTTGGATGAGAGGGGATCTTATCGAAACGTATAAGATTATTAAGGGGTTGGACACGTTAGAGGCAGGAAACATGTTCCCAATGTTGGGGGAGTCCAGAACCAGGGGCCAGAGTTTAAGAATAAGGGGTAGGCCATTTAGAACGGAGATGAGGAAAACCTTTCCCAGTCAGAGAGTTGTAAATCTGTGGAATTCTCTGCCTCAGAAGGCGGTGGAGGCCAATTCTCTGAATGCATTCAAGAGAGAGCTAGATAGAGCTCTTAAGGATAGCGGAGTCAGGAGGTATGGGGAGAAGGCAGGAACGGGGTACTGATTGGGAATGATCAGCCATGATCACATTGAATGGTGTTGCTGGCTCCAAGGGCCGAATGGTCTACCCATGCACCTATTGTCTATTGCCTACCCATCACCCACCTGTGCACCCAGGAGAAAAGGAAATTCCAAAAAGTGGGTAGACACGATCGGTTCATCACAGATACTGACCTCCCTCCCCTCCATCAAAGGGATCTAGAAACCAACCAACAAACCTGTTTGGGAAGGAACTGCAATCTTATCTCCGCATGAAGGAGGGTCTGAAGAAGGGTCCCGACCCAAAAGGTCACCCATTCCTTCTATCCAGAGATATACAATAGACAATAGGTGCAGGAGGATGCCATTCGGCCCTTCGAGCCAGCACCGCCATTCAATGTGATCATGGCTGATCATTCTCAATCAGTACCCTGTTCTTTGTGGATGCTGGTGTAAGAAAATAACTGCAGATGCTGGTACAAATCGAAGGTATTTATTCACAAAATGCCGGAGTAACTCAGCAGGTCAGGCAGCATCTCAGGAGAGAAGGAATGGGCGACGTTTCGTGTCGAGACCCTTCTTCAGACTGATCTGATTGGCTAATTGTGGATGCTGGTGGCTTTTCTGTGTTGTAGATGCCCTCCAAGGCTGGTAGCTGTGTTCCGATGGTCCTCTGAGCTCTATGGACTACCCGCTGTAGAGCTTTCCTCTCTGCCTCCGTGCAGCTGAGATACCACACAGGGATGCCATGTGTTAGGATGCTCTCTATGGTGCAGCGGTAGAAGGTCGTCAGCAGCTGTTGGGGTAGACCAGACTTTTTCAGTGTTCTTAGGTAGAACAGTCGTTGCTGTGCCTTCTTGACCAGCGCAGCAGTGTTATTGGACCATGTTAGGTCCTCCGAAATGTGAGTGCCCAGAAACTTGAAGCTGGACTTCACATCTTCACATCAGTAGAGTCATTCATTGCCGACAGAGGATGAGAAACATAGGAAATAGGTGCTGAAGGCATTCGGCCCTTCGAGCCAGCACTACCATTCAATAGGATCATGGCTGATCATCCAAAGTCAGTACCCCGTTCCTGATTTCTCCCCATATCCCTTGATTCCGTTAGCCCCAAGAGCTCATTCGAAGTCTCTCGATACTCCAGATGGATGCCAACTAAACAAGAGTTGCTGTCCTGTGGGGACCTGCCCGTGCTGACAGCTGATATGGCCCCTGGCAGCAGCAGCCGCAGCAGCAGCAGCCAGGAAACAAACTACAACAAACTACAGAGCAAAAGCTGCAGATACCAGGAGCCAACGTTCAACAGAGCCTTCCTTGTAAAGTAAGAAAATAACTGCAGATGCTGGAACAAATCAAAAGGTATTTATTTCACAAAATGCTGGAGTAACTCAGCGGGTCAGGCAGCATCTCAGGAGTGAAGGAATTGGTGACGTTTCGGGTCGAGACCCTTCTTCAGACCCTTCTTCAGACCTGCCTCGTAAAGTGCTCATTAAACTGTTCCCTGCATTGGCAACGAAACACTCATGGCAAAGAATTTTAACGTGCGCCTAAAAACCAAGGGCGGTCACGGTGGCGCAGCGGTAGAGTTGCCGCCTTACAGCGCCGGAGACCTGGGTTCAATCCCGACTACGGGTGCCGTCTGTACGGAGTTTGTACATTCTCCCCGTGACCTGCGTGGGTTTTTCTCCAAGACCTTCGGTTTCCTCCCACACTCCAAAGACGTACAGGTTTGTAAGCTAATTGGCTTGGCATAAATGTAAAGATTGTCCCCAGTGTGTGTAGGATAGTGTTAGTGTGCGGGGATCGCTGGTCGGCGCGGGCCCGGTGGGCCGAAGGGCATGTTTCCGCGCTGTATCTCTAAACTAAACTAAAAACAAAAATCAGCGACTCCCCCACAACTGAATAATTAGTATTGTCAGGATGAAGAACATGGAAGCACTAATCTTTCAAAGTGTCCTTATCAAAGGCAAGGATAAATTATCCTTTGTACATAATCTACAAGATCAACTGATTCCCCCTCCTCTCTTTGTATTTTTCGCCTTTCTGGAGGTAATAAGGTGCTTAAAGCAAAGAGCTTTGCCCAGAGTGTGTTTGAGGCTTGGCTTCTCTCTGTAAACAGATGAAGCTACCCAGTATCTTATTGTGAGAACAGCAGCCCGGCAGATAGAGCCGCTGCCTCACGTCGCCAGAGACCCGGGTTCGATCCTGACCTTGGGTGCTGTCTGTGTGGAGTTTGCACGTTCTCCCCGTGACCGCGTGGGTTCTCTCCCCGAAATCCCAAAGACGCGCGGGATTGCAGGTTAATTGGCCCCGGCATATCTGCCTGCATATGGGCGGCACGGTAGCGCAGCGGTAGAGTTGCTGCTTTACAGCGAATGCAGCGCCGGAGACTCAGGTTCGATCCTGACTACGGGTGCTGCACTGTAAGGAGTTTGTACGTTCTCCCCGTGACCTGCGTGGGTTTTCTCCGAGATCTTCGGTTTCCTCCCACACTCCAAAGATGTACAGGTATGTAGGTTAATTGGCTGGGTAAATGTAAAAATTGTCCCTAGTGGGTGTAGGATAGTGTTAATGTGCGGGGATCACTGGGCGGCACGGACTTGGAGGGCCGAAAAGGCCTGTTTCCGGCTGTATATATATGATATGATGATGATATCCCATATCTGCCTGCATATCCCATATCTGCCTGCATATCCCATATCTGCCTGCATATCCCATATCTGCCAGCATATCCCATATCTGCCTGCATATCCCATATCTGCCTGCATATCCCATATCTGCCTGCATATCCCATATCCCTCCGTTCCCAGTGTATCCATGTGCCTATCCAATAGCCTCTTAAATGCTGCTGTTGTATCTGCTTCTACCACCAATCCTGGCAGCCCATTCCAGATACCCACCACCCTCCGTGTATTAAATAAAAACCTTGCCTCGCATATCTCCTTTAAACGTTGCCCGCTCTCATCTTAAAGATGTGCCTTGGACATTTCCACCTTGGGAAACTAGGTTCTGACTGTTGACCCTATCTCTGCCCCCCCCCCCCATAATTTTATACACTTCCAGCAGCTCACCCCACAATCTCCAGCATTCCAGTGAAAACCATCGGTCTGAAGAAGGGTCTCGACCCGAAACGTCACCCGTTCCTTCTCTCCAGAGATGCTGCCTGTCCCGCTGAGTTACTCCGGCGTTTTGTGTCTTTCTAACTTTGTCCAACCTCTCCTTACAGCCAATGCCCCCTAATCCCCATTACCAGCCACACTGGGGGGGGGGGGGGGCGGTAACCCACGTTGATCACAAGTCGAGGGTCAGACAGATACATGGAGGGCTTCGTCCTCTGGTTGGATGTCTACATCAGGTCTTGTCGTTCAGACACTGCCCCCTGACAAAACTGCCTTATGCTTTGGTCACCCTTTTTTTTTTAAGGACTGATGTCGTTAATCTGACAAGGGCGCTGAGAAGACTTCCGAGGATGCTGCCAGAACTCGATGGGCCCGAGTTGTAGGGAGAGATGAGCAGGCTGGGGCTTTATTCCTTGGTGCACAGGAGGGTGATGGGTAGGCAATAGACAATAGGTGCATGGGTAGACCATTCGGCCCTTGGAGCCAGCAACACCATTCAATGTGATCATGGCTGATCATTCCCAATCAGTACCCCGTTCCTGCCTTCTCCCCATACCTCCTGACTCCGCTATCCTTAAGAGCTCTATCTAGCTCTCTCTTGAATGCATTCAGAGAATTGGCCTCCACTGCCTTCTGAGGCAGAGAATTCCACAGATTTACAACGCTCTGAGTGAAAAGGTTTTTCCTCATCTCCGTTCTAAATGGCCTGCCCCTTATTCTTAAACTGTGGTGGCCCCTGGTTCTGGACTCCCCCAACATTGGGAACATGTTTCCTGCCTCTAACGTGTCCAACCCCTTAATAATCTTATATGTTTCAATAAGATCCCCTAAATTCCAGTGTATACAAGCCTGGCCGCTCCAGTCTTTAGGGGGTGCCAACTATCTCACCCCCAAATAAGGGACAAGGAGACGTCACCGCTCCGCGCCCCACGTGACCTCACCCAGCCAGTGGCCATGTGCTCCCGCTCCACCAATGGCGGCCACCCAGGTTGGGAAGCGGGTTGCCACGCAACCTCCGTTAGGCGGCTCCCGGGCCTCCGGACCAACACTGCCCAGAAGGTACACACAGATTTTAACCAGATCTGCAGTTTTTTTCCTACTACACTGTCCGGACCTACAGCGCCCCCTGGGCCTACAGCCCCTCCCCCCCCCCCCTCCGGGCCTAATACAGGACAAGGGCGGTCCCGTACGGGACAAACCAATTTAGCCCAAAATACGGGATGTCCCGGCTAATACGGGACAGTTGGCAACCCTAATGAAGGGTGATGTTTTAGAGGAGTATAAAATCATGAGAGGAATAGATCGGGTAAATGCAGGATCTTTTACCCAGAGCAATCATGAACCAGAGGGAATAGGTTTAAGGTGAGCGAGGAAAGAGTTTATTGGAACCCAAGAGGCAACTTTTTTTTTTTACACAAAGGACGGTGGGTGAATGGAACGAACTGCCAACGTGTAGCTGCCAGACACCCTTCTTTAGGCAGAGGGTGGCGAATCTGTGGAATTCATTGCCATAGACTGCCGGCCGTGGAGGCCAAGTCAACGGATATTTTTAAGGTGGAGATTGACAGATTCTTGATCAGTACGGGTGTCAGGGGTTATGGGGAGAAGGCAGGAGAATGGGGTTAGGAGGGAGAGATAGATCAGCCATGATTGAATGACAGAGTAGACTCGATGGGCCAAATGGCATCATTCGGCTCCGAGGCTATGGCCTCCAGTCCTAGACTCTCCCACTCATGGAAACATCCTCTCCACATCCACTCTACCCAGGCCCGTAATGGCAGATCCCTGTGCCCAATCTTAGACAGGTCTCGGCCCGAAATGTCACCCATTCCTTCTCTCCAGAGATGCTGCCCCACCTCGCTGAGTTATTCCAGCATTTTTGTGCTTATCTCCTCGCTTTTTGAATTATGTTTTGCAAATTCCTGATGTAGCTGCTTCCAGCAGGGAGTGTATTCAGGATCATAGTCACTCCCTGCTTTGAAAAATATGCAGAGATTATTAGGTGATAAAAAGGTCAGATGTAATTGAAACAAAACATTTCCTCTGCACCATCAACGGATAAACAGCACGAGAGAAGAAAATTACTCAGGGAAAATAATATCCCTCAGAAACATCGAACAGTGAATGCCGAGGCCTGTTGGAAATAGAAGACATGCCCTCCAACCAAATAGATCAATCGCCAATAAACGAAAATCAAAACAAACTGCTGAAAACGCGAAACAAAAGCAGAAAATGCTGGAGAAACCACAGGTCAAAAGTGTGAAAGGAATCCAGACCACCCAGAGAAAGCCCACACAGTCGCGTGGAGAACAGACTCTGCAGTAAGGCAGCAACTCTACCGCCGTGCCACCATGCTGCCCTTGATGCCGTAGGGCTGGTCCATTCTGTATCTTCTAATTGATTTCGAGATCAATTTATTGTCACGTGTATCAATTAAGGTTCAGTGAGATTTGAGTTACCATTGATCAATCGTTGGCTAACACAAACAAGGTCACCAGCCCTTCCTTCCAAAGCCTTCTGGTGACCCATGCCACAATGGAGCCAAAGGCAGGTACTGGTTTAAGGTCAGGTCGGGCTTTAATCTTAAGCTTGATCCAAGATCGACCCACCGAACTCATGCCCAACACATCAAGCGGAGTATCATGACAACCTTCCTGCACAAAGGCCTGTGCGATTCACCAAGCCAAGCCAACACAACCACACCAAGCATCAGTACACAAGTGGTAGGTGTAGAATGAGGCCATTCGGCCCATCAAGTATACTCCGCCTTTCAATCATGGCTGAGCGACCTCCCTTCCTAACCCCAATCTCGTGCCTTTCCCCCATAACCCCTGACACCAGTACCAATCAAGAATCTATCCATCTCTGCCTTAAAACATCCATTGACAGCCTCCACAGCCTTCTGTGGCCATGACCTCCAGATTCCACAGAATAAAGAATTTCCTCCTCATCTCCTTCCTAAAGGAGCGTCCTTTGATTCTGAGGCTGTGACCTCTGGTCCTAGACTCTCCCACTAGTGGAAACATCCTCTCCACATCCACTCTATCCAGGCCTTTCACTGTACCTGTACGTTTCAATGAGGTCCACCCCCTCATTCTTCTAAACTACAGCAAGTACAGGCCCAGTGCAGACAAACGCTCATCATAGGTTAACCTACGTATTCCTGGGATCATTCTTGTCAACCTTTCTGAGCACATTGTTTGACCTTTCACTCCATCTGCCATTTCCCATGTCAGGGTTCAAGTTTAATGACATATTCACAGACGTAAAATTAAGCAGCGTTCTCTACCTTATCTCCACTGACCTGGCCTCCACAGCCTTCTGTGGCAATGCATTCCACAGGTTCACCACCATTTTGTGCACTGCACCTCCCGACCTCAAGTGATCAAATAACTGTTCAGGGTCGGCATGTGGGCTCAGGTGAGTGCAACTCGCTCGTAAACATAGGCACCAACAGGACAGACAGAGGGCATGGGTACTTACGCATTGCAATAAGGCTTCTTATCGTATCCTTTGTAATTCTTCATGTTTAAAGTCATTTTGCAGGTTTCACATTGGAAGCATGCTTTATGCCAGTACTAAAAGAAGAACAGAAAATAAGGACGTTGTTAATGATCGTTGTAAGAAACCCCCTTTCCCCCCCACCACAAAAAGCCATTTCCCAATTTTGTTCCATCTAATTGAACTGCAGGTAGACACCTTCTTGGGTAGACACAAGGAACTGTTGGTCTCCTTATCTCTCATCCTTTTGCCCCCTTTTAATCTCTAGCCTTTGACAACCCATCTGCCAATTAATTAACCCCCCTCACCTATATCCACCTATCACTTAAGAAAGACACAAAAGGCTGGAGTAACTCAGTGGGTCAGGCAGCATCTCTGGTAGGGTTGCCAACTTCCTCACTCCCAAATACGGGACAAGGTGACGTCACCGCCCCGCACCCCACGTGACCTCACCCAGCCAGCGGCCACGTGCTCCCGCTTCACTAATGGCGGCCGCCCAGGCTGGGAAGCGGGTTGCTATGCAACCTCCGTTAGGCGGCGCCCGGGCCTACAGCGGCCCCAGGGCTACAGTGTCCAGGCCTACAGTGCCGTCTGGGCCTAACACGGGACAAGGGCGGTCCCGTACGGGACAAACCAATTTAGCCCAAAAGACGGGATGTCCCAGCTAATAAGGGACAGTTGGCAACCCTAATCTCTAGAGAGAAGGAGAGATGCTGCTTGACCCACTGAGTTACTCCAGCATTTTATGTCTACCTTCAGTGTAAACCAGCATCTGCAGTTCCTTCCTACACACTCCACCTATCACTTACCAGGCCCCCCCCCACTTCTTTTCCAGCTTTCTCCCCCCTACTACCATCAGCCCGAAGAAGTGTCCCGACCCAAAACATCGCCCATCCGTGTTCTCCAGAGATGTTGCCTGACCCGCTGACTTACTCCAGCATTTTGTTTTCTACCTTCTCAGGTAGTCTATTCCTGGAATTTCCAATCATATAATCGGTCACCCTGTGTCTCTTCCTCCAGCCCCCATTGGCCACCCAAAGGATCCATCCCCTCTGCCTTCGTTCCCCAGCCAGTTATCAGATCGCCATCAGCCTGAGGAAAGGTCCCAACCCGAAATGTCGACTGTTCATTTCCCTCCACAGATGCTGTGTGACCAACTGAGTTCCTCCAGCACTATCTTTCATTTTGGCTCAAGATTCCAGCATCTACACTTTCTTGAGTTATCAGGTCAGATAGTTTTCCACTGTCTGGCTAAAGGTCTCTATTCCACCACCCCACATTCGTGATATTTTTCCGGTCTAGGTTTATTAGTGTCGCGTGTACCGAGCTACAGTGTAAAGCTTTGCATACTATCCAACCCAAGCAGTTGGTCAGTTTAACACCATTAAAAGCACTCAAAATGAAAATAAAACCAAAGAATATTTTCGAACAATCCTTGACTTGCGTCTGGGAGGTGGGGGATTCGTTTGGTTTAGTTTAGAGATACAGCGCAGAAACAGGCCCTTCGGCCCATCGATCCCCGTACATTAACACCACCCTACACACACTAGGGACAATTTTACTTTTATACAATTAAAGCAAGCTAATTAACCTACAAACTCGTTCGGCTTTGGAGTGTGGGGGGGGGACTGGAGAAAACTCACAAAGGTCACGGGGAGAACGTGCAAACTCCGTACAGACAGCACCCGTAGTCAGGATGGAACTAGTGGTCTCTGGTGCTGTAAGGCAGTAACTCTACCCCAGCGCCACCGTGCCACCCAATGTGACTTCACAGACATTGAGGGAAGAACTGATAGAACGATATGAACTGATGAGAGCCATAGAGGTTTTTTAAATTTTGAGAGGGATGGACAGAGTTGACGTGGGTAGGCTTTTCCCTTTGAGAGTGGGGAAGATTCCAACAAGGGGACATAGCTTCAGAATTGAGGGACAAAGGTTTAGGGGTAACATGAGGGGGAACTTCTTTACTCAGAGGGTTGTGGCTGTATGGAATGGGCTTCCGGTGGAAGTGGTGGAGGCTGGCTCGATTTTATTATTTAAGAGTAAATTGGATAGGTATATGGATAGGAGGGGATTGGAGGGTTATGGTCTGAGTGCAGGTAGATGAGACTAGGTCAGGGAGAATGGTCGGCGTGGACTGGTAGGGCCGGACAGGCCTGTTTCCATGCTGTAGTTGTTATATGTTATATATATGTTATAGATAGGGTAGACAATAAAACCATTCATCCCAGGAGACCAATATCAAAGACTAAAGGGCATAGCTGTAAGTGAAAGGGGCAAAGTTTAAGAGGTGCGCAGGGCAAGTTTTTTATTAGCACAGAGAGTGGTGAGCGTTTGCTGGGAGTCGTAGTGGAGGCAGGCACGATAGCGGTATTTGTGACTTTGTCAGAGAGGCACATGGGTATGCAGGGAATGGAGGGATATAGATCAGACGCAGGGTAGAGGAGATTAGTCTAACTTGGCTTCATGTTCAGCACAATGTGGGCCGAAGGGCCTGTTCCTGTGCTGTACTGTTCCAAGTTCTATGACAAGGTTCTCAAGAGTCTAGTTTACAGTCACGTCTGCCGAGGTACAGTGAAAAGCCTTTGTTGCGTGCTAACCGGGCAGCGGAAAGACAATACACGATTGCAATCGAGCCGTTGACAGTGTGCAGAAACATGATAGAGGAAGAACTCTTTATTATAGATCTGCCAGTCCTGCTGTCAATCCCCTGCAAAGCCTCTAACATAACGTACAAGACACTGAACTGTCGGCAAAATGTACGTGAGTTACAGCCGTGTGTGTAACAGGTAGTGACTCACACGCACATGTTATATTTATACACTCTTGCCTTTGCCTGTGGTTTGACAAGATGCAGATAACCCAGCAAGATAGAAACCACATCACTGGAGAGGATGGACAGGCGACGTTTGGAGTCACGATGCTTCTTCTGCGTGATCGGAGTGTGGAGAGGGCGGGGGGAGATGGAAAAGAGGGGTCAGGGAGGAGTAAAGACCCCAAAGAGGTGGCACGGTGGCGCAGCGGTAGAGTTGCTGCCTCACAGCGCCAGAGACCCGGGTCCAATCCTGGCTGCGGGTGCTGCCTGTACGGAGTTTGTACGTTCTCCCCGTGACCCGCGTGGGTTTCCTCCCACACTGCAAACGATCAACAAGACCATCCACAAGGGAATGGTGCATTGTAATGGCTGCCCTGTTCATCATTCACTGTCTACAACACCACCTCGCCAGGTGAGATTAGCCCTGTGTGTTTGTACGATGATGATGTTGATGTTACTCACCCGCACAAATCACACGGGTATGGGACAGGACAGGACAGAGGATGCTGGTCAGGACTTGCAGGCTTCAGTCATAGCCAGAGGGTGGATAGTTTACAATGTTCTTCTCTTGAGCGTAGGAGATCGAGAGTAGGATACCTTATTGAGGTGTACAAGATCACGAGGGACATACATAAAGTGAACACTCACAGTTTTTTGCAGGGTAGATTGGTTCCAAAATGAGAGGCCACAGGCTTAAGATGAGAGGGAGGCAGATTAAGAGGAAGCTTTATATAATATAAGAAAATAACTGCAGATGCTGGTACAAATCGAAAGTATTTATTCACAAAATGCTGGAGTAACTCAGCAGGTCAGGCAGCATCTCGGGAGAGAAGGAATGGGCGACGTTTTGGGTCGAGACCTTTGTTCAGACTGATCTTCAGAGGAAGCTTTAAGTCATTTTTTTCTTGTCCATATCTGGAATGAGCTGCCAGAGGAAGCTGTAGAAGTGGGTACTATTATGACTTAAGGGTGGCGCAGAGGTAGAGTTGCCAACTGTCCCGTATTAGCCGGGACATCCCGTATTTTGGGCTAAATTGTTTTTTCCCGTACGGGACCACCCTCGTCCAGTATTAGGCCCGGGGGGCCGCTGTAGGCCGGGACAGTGTAGGAGTGTGTTTGCCGATCGGAGGCTGCGTAGCAACCCACCTCCCGGCCCAGGCGGCCGCCATTGGTGGGGCGGGAGCAGGTGGCCGCTGGCTGGGTGAGGTCACGTGGGGCGCGGGGCGGTGACGTCACCTTGTCCCGTATTTGGGAGTGAGATAGTTGGCACCCTGCACAGAGGTCGAGTTGCTGCCTTACAGCGCCAGAGACTCTGTTTTGATCCAGACTATGGGTACTGTCGGTATGAAGTTTGTACGTTCTCCCACTGACTCGTGTGGGTTTTCTCCGGGAGCTCCGATTTCCTTCCACATTCCAAAGACGCGTGCGTTTGCAGGTTAATTGGCTTCCGTAAAAACCTTGCGGGGACTGTGCGGGTCGGTCGGGGACAAGCTGTCTGTCCGTGGGCGTGGGGAAGAGAGTGGAAGTTTTGTTGCCTCCTTCACAGTGAAGGGGTGTTTGGAGTGACTGTGATGGACGTTTGTGTTGGGGTCATGTTTCTTGTGTGCTTTTTTTTTGTGTGACTATGTAGTTTCGTTCGGTACCTTGGTACCGAATGACAAATAAAGCTCTGTTGAACTGTTGAACTGTTGAATAGTAAATGGTCCCGAGTGTGTAGGACAGTGGTAGTGTACGGGGGTCGTTGGTCAGTGTGGACTCGGTGGGCCAAAGGGTCTATTTCCATGCTGTATCTCTACATCAAACTGAACTAAAACTAAACATTCGGACAGATACGTGGTTAGAAAGTGTTTGGCAGGATATGGGCCAAAAGCGGGCAAACGGAACTAGCCCAATATGCCAACTTGGTCAGCATGGACAAGTTGTGGCGAAGGGCCTGTTTCCATGCTCTATAGCTTTATGATTCTATGACTAAGATGGCAGCGATATACGCTTATATGACAAGGAATAGTGTGTGTAGGAAGGAACAGCAGATGCTGGTTTAAACCAAAGATAGACACAAAAAGCTGGAGTAACTCAGCGGGACAGGCAGCATCTCTGGAGAAAAAGAATAGGTGACTTTCTGGTAGTCACTGATAAAGAATAGGTGACTTTTTCGCAGCTCTAGAGTTGCTGCCTTCCAGCAAATGCAGCGCCGGAGACTCAGGTTCGATCCTGACTACGGGCGCCGTCTGTACAGAGTTTGTACTTTCTCCCCGTGACCTGCGTGGGTTTTCTCCGAGATCTTTGGTTTCCTCCCACACTCCAAAGACGTACAGGTATGTAGTTTAATTGACTGGGTAAATGTAAAAATTGTCCCTAGTTTGTGTAGGATAGTGTTAGTGTGCGGGGATCGCTGGGCGGCGCGGACCCGATGGGCCGAAGGGCCTGTTTCCACGCTGTATCTCTAAATCTAAAAAATTCTAAATCAAGATCCTTCTTCAGACAGAGAGTCGGGGGAAAGGGAAACGAAGAGATATAGACGGATACACGACAAATGAGTGAAAGATGTGCACAAAAGTAATGATGATAAAGGTGACAGGCCATTGACAGCTGTGAGTTAGGTGACAACGAGTCACAGACAATGAGACGACTCTGGAGCTAGTACGACTGGGCAGGGGGAGGGGTGGAGGGAAGAGGGGATACAAGGGTTATGAAGTTAGAGAGATCAATAATCATATTGTTGCTGGTGTAAGCTGCCCAAGCAAAATATAAGCCGCTATTCCTCCACTTTGCGCTAGGCCTCACTCTGACAGTGAAGGAGGCCCAGGACAGAAAGGGCAGTGGGAAGGGGAATTAAAGTGTCTTGGCAAACTGAGAGATCAGGTAGAGTGTCGATTTATGTGAATAAAAGCCCGAATATTCCCATAGGTACCGTGGGACATAAAAGGGACCATTCTTGATCAGTGCGGGCCAGCGTGTATTGTTGCTGAACCCAAGCAACTGGAAATTCCAGCACCAGTCAAAGTCATATCATGAATTATTTATCGAGGTAGGCCTCCCCTGTTCTCGAGGCCCGTGTGCTCTTGTGCAGGTTAGAAATGAATAAAACATCATCATTATGCTAACTTTCTGTTCCCTGTGCTGATAAATCTAAATGCCACTACATCCGCCCGCGTGCAAAGTCGCTGCGACCTTTAATAAGAGTGTGGAACGCTGTGCCATACAAACCTTCCATCTCTTCCTAACGCTGCGCGTGCAAAACAAGCTGAGAACTCAGTCTGGTTCTAGCCTGACTCTTGTCCTTGTGAAATAGGGTCCCCCGTATTAGCCGGGAATCCCGTATTTTGGGCTAAATTAGTTTGTCCCGTACGGGACCGACCTTGTCCCGTATTGGTAGGGTCGCCAACTTCCTCGCTCCCAAATAAGGGACAAACGATGATGTCACATGCCCGGCGCGCCACGTGACCTCACCCAGCCAGCGCCCACGTGACCTCGCCCAGCCAGCGCCCACGTGACCTCACCCAGCCAGCGGCCCACGTGCTCCCGCTCCACCAATGGCGGCAGCCATTGGTGGAGCGGGAGCACGTGGCCGCTGGCTGCGTGAGGTCACGTGGGGCGCTGGGCGGGTGACGTCAATAGACAATAGGTGCAGGAGTAGGCCATTCGGCCCTTCGAGCCAGCACCACCATTCAATGTGATCATTCTCAATCAGTACCCCGTTCCTGCCTTCTCCCCATACCCCCTGACTCCGCTAGCCTTAAGAGCTCTATCTAGCTCTCTCTTGAATGCATTCAGAGAATTGGCCTCCACTGCCTTCTGAGGCAGAGAATTCCACAGATTCACAACTCTCTGACTGAAAAAGTTTTTCCTCATCTCCGTTCTAAATGGCCTACCCCTTATTCTTAAACTGTGGCCCCTGGTTCTGGACCCCCCCAACATTGGGAACATGTTTCCTGCCTCTAACGTGTCCAACCCCTTAATAATCTTATATGTTTCGATAAGATCCCCTCTCATCCTTCTAAATTCCAGCGAATACAAGCCTAGTCGCTCCAGTCTTTCAACATATGACAGTCCCGCCATTCCGGGAATTAACCTAGTGAACCTACGCTGCACGTCCTCAATAGCAAGAATATCCTTCCTCAAATTTGGAGAACAAAACTGCACACAGTACTCCAGGTGCGGTCTCACTAGGGCCCTGTACAACTGTAGAAGCTCCTATACTCAACTCCTCTTGTTATGAAGGCCATTCCATTGGCTTTCTTCACTGCCTGCTGTACCTGCATGCTTCCTTTCAGTGACTGATGCACTAGGACACCCAGATCTCGTCACCCTTTGTCCCGTATTTGGGAGCGAGGAAGTTGGCGACCCCATTGTGAAATGGCGTGGGACATTTTAACCGCTTTTAATAAAATGATCTACAAACGCAAGTTGGTGTGTGGCGTGTGCACTTTAGGGTTAGTGTGATGGAGGACTTCAATGTGGAGCACAGACACTGGCATGGGCCCAGTTTAGTTTAGCGTAGAAAGGAACTGCAGACGCTGGTTTAAACTTGACATAGACACAAAAGGCTGGAGTAACTCAGCGGGACAGGCAGCGTCTCTGGGGAGAAGGCATGGTGACGTTCCGGGTCGAGACCCTTCTTCAGACTCAGCGGCTTCCTGTCCCACTGAGTCACTCCAGCATTTAGTGTCTATCTTCGATTTAAACCAGCATCAGCTCGAGTCTAGTTTAGAGATACAGCGCAGAAACAGGCCTTTCGGCCCACCGAGTCCGCACCGACCAGCGATCCCCGTGCACTAACACCACCCTACACACACTAGGGACAATTTTACATACATACCAAGCCAATTAACCTGCAAAACCTGTACGTCTTTGGAGCGTGGGAGGAAACCGGAGATCTCAGGGAAAACCCACGCAGGTCACGGGGAGAACGCATAAACTCCGTTAAGACCGCACCCGTAGACTAGAACCGAACCCAGGACTCTGGCGCTGTATGTACTGTAAGGCAGCAACTCTACCCCTGCACCACCGCGAAGCCCTTAATGATTAGCAAAATAATCAAGGAAATGTCCTTGTGAATCGTTGTGGGACGTTCTAACCGGATGAATAAATGTTCAATCAACTTTCAGTTTAGATGAAATGGGGACGAAGGACTTTAATGTGGTGAACAAACCCTGGCACGAGTCCAGTCATATCAAAGAGCATGTTTCTGTGCTGTAATTCTATCCAAGAGCAGCTGTGAACTGTAAGTTGGAGATAATGGCTGTTCCGAGGAGAAGTGATGAAGGTTGAGTTACCATGCTGATGGGATAAGAGATTTCTTGGTCACTGCTAAATTACTCTTGTAGTGGAGAAATTCCCCTCCCCCTTGTCCCCTACCACCCACGTCCCCCCTTCTGGCTTTGCATTTCACTCCGCTCCTCATCTGACGCCATTTTGTCTCCTTCTTACCTCTAGCTTTTGTCACTCAATCTACCCACCTGTGAATCAATCCCAACCTCACCCCCTCCCCCCACCTGTATCCACCCATCACTTAGAAAATAAAACATAGAAAATAGGTGCAGGAGGAGGCCATTTGGCCCTTCGAGCCAGTACTTGCCATGCTTTAAGTTTAGAGACATAGTGTGGAAACAGGCCCTTCGGCCCACCGATTCCATGCCGACTATCCTCCACACTGGGGACAATGTAAAATCTTTTACCAACGCCAATTAACCTACAAACCTGCACGTCTTTGGAGTGTGGGAGGAAACCGGAGCACCCAGACAAAACCCACAGGGTCAAGAGGAGGACGTACAAACTCCGTACAGACAGCAGCGGTAGCCAGGATCGAACTTGGGTCTTTGGCGCTATAAGGCAACAACTCTACCACTGTGCCACACTTTCGATTTGTATTCTGTATATTTCTATTTAAATTTAACTTTGGGATAAAGAAGTGGAAAAGATTAACAACTAAAAAGTTGAAGGCTGGAAAGAAAAGATCAGCTTCGTTCTATTCCTTCACTCCAGAGATGCTGCCCGACCTGCCGAGACGCTCCAGCATTCTGTGTCTATCTTCCAGATTCCTTCACCTTCATCCCCCACCCCCTACCCACTAGGGAGCAGCGTTATCTTTAAGGCAGAGATAAATAGATTCTTGATTAGTCAGGGGTTATGGGGAGAAGGCAGGAGAACAGGGATTAGGAGGGAGAGATAGATCAGCCATGATTGAATGGCGGAATAGACTCGATGGGCCGAATGGCCTAATTCTGCTCCAATACAACAGTGACTACTCTGCAAAGGAACTCATGTTCATAACTTCATCAGTGATTTGAGCAGAACGAGGGCAATAGATAGGGTAGACATTCACAAGCTTTTTTTTCCCCCCAGGATGAATCTGGTAAAGACTACTCCTATCACTTATCACCTTCTGAGTAGCTCACAGTTTAACAATAAGGGCAGGCCGTTGTGGACCGAGATGAGGAAAAACGGTTTTAGCCAGAGCGTTATGAATCTGCGGAATTCTCTGCCACAGAAGGCAGCGGAGGCCAAGTCACTGGATGTTTTCTAGTGAAAAGAGAGAGAGACAAATGTAGCTCTTAGCGGCCGCCATTGGTGGAGCGGGAGCACGTGGCCGCTGGCTGGGTGAGGTCACGTGGGGCGGTGACGTCACCCTATGTCCCTTATTTGAGAGTGAGGAAGTTGGCAACCCCACTAGAACGGGACAAGGGCGGACAAACTAATATCGCCCAAAATACGGGATGTCCCAGCTACTAATGGGCCAGTTGGAGACCCTATGTGCAAGGCAGCAACTTCACCACCGTGCCGCCCTGCAATACCAAACACGTAGAAAAGACAAGACCAATTTCTGCACCGCAAACATTACATTGGTCCACTTCAGCTCAGCTTTCAGTTGTCTGGGCTTCCCACCCATTGCCTTTAGGCGAGTTGGGTCAAACTGGGCAAGATTCTTTATCGTCTACCTGGAGCAAGAACCTTGGACCAATGAGGTCAGCATCACTGAGGAAGGGCCAAAGACACTTTGAGAAGGGAGACCATAAAATGAAAGACAATATTGCCCAAAGGCACTAGCCTGCCAGGCAAAACCAAACAAATAAACATGTGCAAACTCCAAAATGATTCTAAAGGTCAATACTTATTTGTCAATAGGTTATGCAGTGTTGTTCAGTCCCACAACACAAATCAAACCAATTTTAATGCCAGAGTGTAGAAACAATGGAGAGCCGATGCTAGTTTACAATAAAGGCCACAGAGTCCGGTCTGAGGATGTCTTTATCTCGGAGAAAGACACAAAACGCTGGGGTAACTCGGCATTTGTAACTCAGGAATGGGTGACGTTTCGGGTCGAGATACTTCTTCCGTCTGAACAGGGGTCTCGACCCGAAAAGTCACCAGAGATACTTCTCTCCAGAGATACTGCCCATCCCGCTGAGTTACTCGACCATTTAGTGCCTATTCTCAATCCTGGATAGCACCTTCACCCAATTCCCTTGTTGATCAGCCCAAAGTGGAAACCAGTGTGGGAAGGAACTGCATCGAACGTAGACACAAAATGCTGGAGAAACTCAGGGAGTCAGGCAGCATCTCTGGAATTGGTGACGTTTCGGGATGAGACCCTTCTTCAGACGGCTTGATCTGGAGAGTTGGTCTCGACCCAACCATTGTGCGGTCAGCATGAACTCGGTGGGCCGAAGGGCGTGTTTCCATGCAGTAATTCTAAACTAAACCAAACCTCTCCATCTATTTTAGCTACGAGACGTAGTTCATTGTTATGGGTTCACACCAAGCTGCCTCCTTTTAGGAAGTGATACTTGGCTTTTCTTTGCATGGGAACATTATGTTTTGGTGAAATATTGTTTTTTGCTTCTAGGCTTCCTTTCAGCGTCTTTGTCCTTTTCTCAGTAGCGCTGACTCGCTGATCCAAGACCGTTGCTCCTGGCAACATATAACTGCTCCCAGTTGGATCCAGAAGACCTTTGAAGGCGACAATGAGTCTGTGGAATTCTCTGCCAATTCGCAGGATGTTTTCAAGAGAGAGTTAGATTTAGTAGCTCTTCGGGCTAAAGGAATCAAGGGACATGAGGAAAAAGCAGGAACGGGCTACTGGTTTTAAATGATCAGCCATGATCATATTGAATGGCGGTGCCGGCTCCAAGGGCCCACTCCACAGGGTTGCCAACTTTCCCATTCCCAAATACGGGACAAGGTGGCGTCACTGCCCCGCGCCCCACGTGACCCCACGTCCTTGGGACCTGATGGCATCTATCCCAGGATACTGACAGAAGAAAGAGAGGATGGTGCCAGACCTTCGTATCATCTTCATCCACAGACAGGGAGACAAAAGAAACTGCAGATGCTGGAATCTTGCAAAAAAATGCAAAGCGCTGGAGTATAGAAGTAGGGAGGTCATGAGTATAGCAGTTGGGAGGTCTTCTTTCTGTTGTATAAGACGTTGGTGAGTATTGTGCTCAGTTCAGGAAGGTTAGAAAGGGTGCAGAGAAGAGTTACAGAGAGCGTTGCCAGGACTCGGGGGGGGGGGGTCTGAGCTACAGGGAGAAGTTGAGTAGGCTGAGACTCAGGAGGACGAGGGGTGATCTTATAGAGGTGTATAAAGTCAAGAGAGGAATAGATCGCGTAGACGCGCAGAGTCTCTTGCCCAGAGTAGGGGACGCGAGAACCAGAGGGCATAGGCTCAAGGTGAAAGGGGTAAAGATTTTATAGGAATCCAACTTTTTCACACAAAGGGTGGGTGTATAGAAAGAGCTGCCGGAGGAGGAGGTGGTTGAGGTAGGGACTATCACGACATTTAAGAACCAACTAGACCAAGTGGACCCATTGGGCCCAAACCTCTCCTGCATTGGTGCAGCACCCTCTCCTACTCTGTCCCCTATCCCCTCTCCCTCCACCTCCCCACTTCCCCTTCCCCTTAACCCCCCTTATCCACCCTCCTCTCCCCCCACCTCCCTCCCCCTCCCTAGGAGATAGATTTAAACTTTAAATGTGAATAACTTTAAAAATATAACACCAATTTCAATAAAACTAAATGCTTTACCATTAAAACGATGATGGTGAGTAAGGTGGGCCTAAAATTGTCAAGCTATCGTGTACCATTTTAGCTGCAGTTCGATCACAAATAAACAAACAAACAAGAGTTTTAGTATATAGATTAGACGTACATGGATAGGACAGGTTTAGAGGGAGAGGGGCCAAACGCAGGCAAGTGAGACCAGTGTAGATGTGACATGTCAGTCAGTGTGGTCCAGTTGGGCCGAAGGGCCTGTTTTCACACTGCATGACTATGATTCTATCACTCAGCAGGCCAGGCATCATCTGTGGAGGGAATGAATAGATGACGTTTTGAATCTTGACCCTTCTTCAGACCCAAAACATCACCCGTCCCTTTTCCCCTCAGCTTACGTCTAGGGTCCAAAACAGGGTCCCAGCCCGAAACACCAGCTACCCATCCCCTCCACAGATGCTGCCTGACCCCATTGACTTACTCCAACACGTTGTGTTTTCCCCGAAATAGGAAGGTTTGTTATGAGAAAAGCAACATTGTAAACGCCTTTATCCCCTTTTCTCTGGAACTGATACACGACAATGCTGAGAACTATATTCTGCACTATCTTTTCCCTTTGTTCTACCTATTGTACTTGAGTTTGACTTGACTGTATCGATGTAGAGCACTATCGGATCTGTTTGGATAGCGTGCGACACAAGGCCATTCACTGTATCTCACTGTATGAGATAGTAATAAAACCTAAACCTTCTTTCCCCATCTTAACTGTTGCAATTATCACAAACAGACCACGTCCAGCAGCTAAGTCAGATTGTGGCATCAGCCATCGATGGTTTCCTGTGCTAGAGCTGTAGTGTAGATACAGCTCCATGGGAACAAGCGAGAGAAAATGCTTCCCTCAGCCATTCTTGGAACTAACATCAGAACTCCATCTTCACAGGCAATGGACAAGGCAGTAAAGTCTGATAATGGACGAGTCTTTTACAGGAAAGGGAGACGGCATTACTGTGGTTAGAAACTATATTTCCGTTACAGATCAGTGCTGGCTAATTGTGAAAGAAAACCTCAATCGCTCAGAACTAGTACAGCCATTCATAAAATCAGCAACAAATTCCATTCAGCCTGTTTTTGTGACAGCGATCATTTGGGATGTCCACCTAGTAACAAGGGAGAAGATTGGGCGGCACGGTGGCGCAGCGGTAGAGTTGCTGCCTTACAGCGAATGCAGCGCCAGAGACCCGGGTTCGACACCGACTACGGGCGCTGTCTGTACAGAGTTTGTACGTTCTCCCCGTGACCTGCGTGGGTTTTCTCCGAGATCTTCGGTTTCCTCTCACACTCCAAAAGGCGTACAGATTTGTAGATTAATTGGCTTGGTAAATGTAAAGACTGTCCCTAGTGGGTGTCGGATAGCGTTAATGTGCGGGGATCGTTGGGCGGTGCGGACCCGGTGGGCCGAAAGGGCCTGTTTCCGCGCTGTATCTATAAATCTAAAATCTAAATCTAAAGATTCAATAACACGTCAAAATAAGCATCTCTTATTTTCGTGCACACACACACACACACACACACACAGTGTGGAGTTTGCACGTTCCCCCATGTGACTGCGTGGGTTTCCTCCAGTTGCTCTGGTTTCCTCCCAACATACAAAAAAATAATGTAGGATTGTAGGTTAATTTTCCCCTGCAAATTGATCTTAACGGGCAAAGAGTGGATGAGAAAGCAGGATAACATACAGTCGAACTCGTGTGAACGGGCGATCGATGGTTTCGTGGGACTCAT
This sequence comes from Rhinoraja longicauda, assembly GCF_053455715.1. Classification (NCBI taxonomy): domain Eukaryota; kingdom Metazoa; phylum Chordata; class Chondrichthyes; order Rajiformes; family Arhynchobatidae; genus Rhinoraja; species Rhinoraja longicauda. The sequence continues at coordinate 4,292,404 of NC_135981.1, read as the reverse complement.
TGTGCCAAAGGGCCTGTCACGATGCTACATCTCTAAAGTCTAAAGTTTTTAATTAATTGTGCTTAACTTTAATGTTTCAATTTTATAAAGATTAGACTTTAGATACAGCGCGGAGGCAGGCCCCCCGAGTCCGCACCGACCAGCGATCCCCGCACATTAACACTGTCCTACACACGAGGGACATTTTACAATCTTACCAAAGACAATTAACCTGCAAACCTGTCGGTCTTTGGAGTGTGGGAGAAAACCGGAGCACCCGGAGAAGACCCACGCGGTCACGGGGAGAACGTACAAACTCCGCACAGATGGCACCTGTAGTCAGGATCGAACCCGGGTCTCTGGCGCTGTGAGGCAGCAACTCTACCGCTGCACCACCATGCCACCCTACCTCCGATTAGTAGACCCAAACTCTTGGCACAACCAACTATCAGTGGGTAAATTCCACAGCAGCAACTTACTGCAGGGCTGGGGAAGATTGTGCGGGGAAAATACATTAACTTTTTATTTTAAATGTTTCAAGATGATTAACTTGAAATTAAATCTGAATTGTTAGGAAGAAATAAATTGTATCCCCAGGATTCTAGTGTCTGATGGCAGAGTGAATGAGGCCCATACATGACAGACTGCATAATTGAAAATAATTACAGGTTCTGTAATTGTACAAGGCTGGAGATGTGGGCGGGGCAAGATCACCACTGGCACATTAGCACACAAGAGGTATTCAATAGACAATAGGTGCAGGAGCAGGCCATTCGGCCCTTCGAGCCAGCACCGCCATCCAATGTGATCATGGCTGACCATCCACAATCAGTACCCCGTTTCTGCCCTCTCTAGGGCGGCACGATGGCACAGAGGTAGAGTTGCTGCCTTTCAGCGAATGCAGCGCCGGAGACTCAGGTTCGATCCTGACTACGGGTGCTGTCTGTACAGAGTTTGTACGTTCTCCCCGTGACCTGCGTGGGTTTTCTCCGAGATCTTCGGTTTCCTCCCACACTCCAAAGACGTACAGGTAAGTAGGTTAATTGACGGGGTAAAATGTAAAAATTGTCCCTAGTGCGGGGATCGCTGGGCGGCGCGGACTCGGTGGGCCGAAGAGCCTGTTTCCACACTGTATCTCTAAATCTAAAAAAAATCTCTCCCCATACCCCCTGACTCCACAATCATTAAGAGCTCTATCTAATTCTCTCTTGAAAGCATCCAGAGAATTGGCTTCCACTGCCTTCTGAGGCAGAGAATTCCACAGATTTACAACTCTCACGAGTGAAAAAGTTTTTCCTCATCTCCATTCTAAATGGCCTACCCCTTATTGTTAAACTGTGGCCCCTGGTTCTATTCTATTCGTAGAGTCATAGTCATACAGCGAGGCAACAGGCCCTTTCGCCCAACGTGCAAGAGAAAAAAAAAAACTGCAGATGCTGGTTTAAATCAAAGGTAGACACAAAATGCTGGAGTAATTCAGCGGGTCAGGCAGCATCTTGGGAGAGAAGGAATGGGTGACGTTTCTTTAGTCTGAAGGGTCTCGAGTCGAAACGTCACCCATTCTTCTCTCCTGATATGCTGCCTGACCCATCGAGTTACTCCAGCATTGTGTGTCTACCTTCCTTCAACCCAACTTGCCCATGCCGGCCAACACGCCCCATCTACACTAGTCCCACCTGCCCGAGTTTGGCCCATATCCCCCCCGAACCTGTCCTATCCATGCACCTGTCCGAACGTAGCCTGAACGTTGCGATAGTACCCAGCCTTTGCCCCTGGAATAACGGAAGGTCCCATCGACAGGGGGAGTAACGGAAGGTCCCATCGACAGAGGCAGTGGGAGTAACGGAGGGGCAAGCCCACCAACGGCCGGGTAGGTAATCGGGTGCATCGTAAAGGTGAGAAAAAAAAGTAAAGGGGCGGTCACGGTGACGCAGCGGTAGAGTTGCTGCCTCACAGCGAATGCAGCGCCGGATACCCGGGTTCGATCCCGACTACAGATGCTCTCCGTACGGAGTTTGTACGTTCTCCCCGAGACCTGCGTGGGTTTTCTCCGAGATCTTTGGTTTCCTCCCACACTCCAAAGACGTACAGGTTTGTAGGTTAATTGGCTTGGTATAAATGTAAAAATTGTCCCTAGTGGGTGTAGGATAGTGTTAGTGTGCCGGGATCACTGGTCGGCACGGACCCGGTGGGCCGAAGGGCCTGTTTCCGCGCTGTATCTCTAAACTAAACTAAAGATGAGGTTAAGTGGGGGAATTCATAAGCATTCTCCATCAACAATTCACATCAAATACAACCTCAAACTGCACCTGTCTTGGAGGCTGGTGTGGTTCAATTCACTGTTCTTCGGAAGATACAAGACAACGTCATTGTGTGGAAGTGGGGACTATCTAGGTTCAATAAGGGAAATTAGGAATGACAGGCGAGCAGGAAGCACATGCAGCTGTGCAGGACTTTAATGTGTTAAACAGAGTCTTTTACGCAGACTAGGGGAATCAAGAACCAGTGGACATAAGTTCAAGTTGAGATGGAATGGACGAGGAACCGAGTCAAAGAGTCACACAGCGTGGAAACCAACCCTTCGGCCCGACTTGTCCATACCGACCAACATATCCCATCTGCACTAGTCCCACCTGCCTGTGTTTGGGCCATATCCCTCTAAACCCGTCCTATCGATGTATCGGTCTAAAGATTTCTTAAACTGAGGGGCAACGTTTTCACACAGAGGGTTCTAGGCATATGGAACGAGCTGCCGGAGGAGATAGTTGAGGCTGGTTCTTATGTTTAAAAGACATGTGGACAGGTACATGGATCGGGTGGGTTTAGAGGGATATGGGCCAAATGCAGGCAATAGACAATAGGTGCAGGAGTAGGCCATTCGGCCCTTCGAGCCAGCACCACCATTCAATGTTATCATGGTTGATCATTCTCAATCAGTACCCCATTCCTGCCTTCTCCCAATTCCCCCCCGACTCTGCTATCCTTAAGAGCTCTATCTAGCTCTCTCTTGAATGCATTCAGAGACTTGGCCTCCACTGCCTTCTGAGGCAGTGAATTCCACAGATTCACAACTCTCTGACTAAAAAAGTTTTTCCTCATCTCCGTTCTAAATGGCCTACCCCTTATTCTTAAACTGTGGCCCCTGGTTCTGGACTCCCCCAACATTGGGAACATGTTTCCTGCCTCTAACGTGTCCAGCCCCTTAATAATCTTATATGTTTCGATAAGATCCCCTCTCATCCTTCTAAATTCCAGTGTATACAAGCCTAGTCGCTCCAGTCTTTCAACATATGACAGTCCCGCCATTCCGGGAATTAGCCTAGTAAACCTACGCTGCACGCCCTCGATAGCAAGAATATCCTTCCTCAAATTTGGAGACCAAAACTGCACACAGTACCCCAGGTGCGGTCTCACTAGGGCCCTATACAACTGCAGAAGGACCTCTTTGCTCCTATACTCAACTCCTCTTGTTATGAAGGCAAACATTCCATTGGCTTTCTTCACCACCTGCTGTACCTGCATGCTTCCTATCAGTGACTGATGCACTAGGACACCCAGATCTCGTTGTACGTCCCCTTTTCCTAACTTGACACCATTCAGATAATAATCTGCCTTCTTATTCTTACCACCAAAGTGGATAACCTCACACTGCACTGCAGGTGGGACTAGAGTAGATAGGACATGTTGGTTGGGGTGGGCGAGCTGGGCCAAAGGGCCCATTTGCACACTGAAAACATAGATGGGATGTTGTGGACAGCATGGGCGAGTTGGGCCGAAGGGCCTGTTTCTGCGCTGTTTAACTCTGTGACTAATCCGTTACACAACGCGTTACTGCACTCTGGTAGGACGCTGTGCTTGCAAAGTACTTTGCAAAAATGTTGGTTTCACTTCAACAAAACTGGCTGCATAGATGAAATACATTCCAACGTTGAACAAATCTACACTGCAGATAATTCCCTTTACTACAATAATAAGGCGATAACAAAACAAAATTTGAGAAGGGGAATAAAATTTCAAATACAACCCGTTGCCATACGACAGCGATCGATAATCTGACCGAACATTCCCTATCCAGTACATTAATTCACGGGTTGCATTTCATTGCGTTCCCTCTCCCCCACCCTAGTTCTCCAACAAGTTTCACTGTCCTCCTGATTAGTTTTACTGATATTTGACCGATTGTGGCCTCGTGGTCACCTTCCCCCTTGGCCAACAATGTACCATTCTAGATTTCCTTGATCATCGTCTGCTTTGATCTGTCATTTTCACACTTCATCCCACAATATCTCTAGTCTCACCTCCCCCGACCCTCAGTCTTAAGGATCTCGGCCCGAAACGTCACCCATTCCTTCTCTCCAGAGATGCTGCCTGCCCCCGCTGAGTTACTCCAGCATTTTGTGTCTATCTTCAGTGTAAACCAGCATCTGCAGTACCTTCCTACACAGTTGAGTCTAGTTTATTGTCACGTGTGCCGAGGTACGGTGAAAAGCTTTTGATGCGTGCTAGCCAGTCAGTGGAAGGACAGTACACCATTACAATCGAGCCATCCAGAGTGTACAGATGGGTACACGACAAAGGGAATAACACGAATAGCGTTTAGTGCAAGACAAGGTCCAATAAAGTCTGATCAAAGATAGTCCGAGCGAGGTTCTTCAATGAGGTAGATGATAGCTCAGGACAGCTCTCTCGTCGTTGGTTCAGTTGCCTGCAATGACTGCCCGGCACTAGAATTTCCTCTGCAAGGCTTAAATATTAAACGTTTGCTGGAATGCATCCAAACTTTCAATGCAAGTAAAATTCCTTCTAAAAGAAGAAAATAACTTCACAAAGTGCAGGCTCAATGACAGGAAGAGGGGAAGCCAAGCCAAGAACAGGCGGACGGTTCATCACTGCTCAAACATGCTTTGAGGCTGCCCAGTTCTCGTGCACTTGCATGCTTGAAGGAACATTCCAGCTCTGATCCATGAATTTTCTAGGCATGATTGCCCACTATGGAAACATCGTCTATTTACTTCTTTAGTCAGAGGGCGGTGAACCTGTGGAATTTTTGTCACAGAAGGTTGTGGTAGCAAAGTCAGTGGATAATTTTAAGGTAGAGACAGATACTTGATTAGTACGGGTGTCAGAGGTTATGGGGAGAAGGCAAGAGAATGGGGTTGGGGGGGGGAGAGACAGAGTGGCCATGATTGAATGGCGGAGTTGACTAGATGGGCCGAATGGCCTAATAATGCTCCTATCAAGCTGGAAGAATTCAAAACTTTTGTCCACATTAGGTTCAGACCAAGGAACCTATCAGGGATCAAGTATAAGCTAAAGTCTTTACGATCCAAATCAATCTCAAGCTTTTTAACTTTAAGAATTTATTGTGCTGTTTAGCATAGACCCTCCCAGTGAAAGAAAGGACAGCACAGTGACGCAGCAGTAAAGTTGCGGCTTACAGTGCAAGGTTCAATCCTGACCATGGGTGCTGTTTGTATGGAGTGTGTACGTTCTCCCTGTGACCAAGTGGGTTTTCTCATGGAGCTCCAGCTTCATCCCACATTCCAAAGACGTGCAGGTTTGTAGGTTCATTGGCTTTGCTAAGTTGTCCCGAGTCTGTGTAGAATAGAACTAATGTGCGGCTGATCATGGTCAGGCCCGGTGGGCCGAAGGACCTGTGTCCACTCAGTACCTCTAAAACTAAACTAACAAGTAAAATTAACCTGAAAAAATAAACAAACACCCCTTTCCAAATCTCCAAGCCCCAACAAATTGCAAAACATGGCAAAACAGGAAAGAGGGGGGCAAAAAAAGCACACCTTGTGTTTTTGGCAAAAAAAGCAGAGATTGACTTGATGGCGGCACGGTGGCGCAGCGGTAGAGTTGCTGCCTTACAGTGAATGCAGCGCCGGAGACTCGGGTTCGATCCCGACTACAGGCGCCGTCTGTACGGAGTTTGTACGTTCTCCCCGTGACCTGCGTGGGTTTTCTCCGAGATCTTCGGTTTCCTCCCACACTCCAAAGACGTGCAGGTTTGCAGGTTAATTGGCTGGGCAAATGTAAAAGTTGTCCCTAGTGGCTGTAGGATAGTGTTAGTGTGCGGGGATCGCTGGGCGGCGCGGACCCGGTGGGCTGAAGGGCCTGTTTCTGCGCTGCATCTCTAAATCTAAAATCAAAGGTCACTGGGAGAAGGCAGGAGAATGGTGTTGAGAGGGAAAGATAGATCACCATGATTGATTGAATGGTGGAATAGACTTGATGGGCTGAATGGCCTAATTCTGCCCCTATAACTTATGAGAAACACCGAATGACTTGGCCTCCACAGCTATCTGCGAGAGGCCTAATTCTGCTCCTACGTGTTATGGTCTTACCCCCTGCACCACACAATTTCACATCATGAAAAACATTACCCATTAAAATCAATATTTAATGCAAGGCTACAAGTTGTCAGCAATTTGTTCCAGCGGCATTGATGTTGGGCGATGAAATGGTGGAATAGGTGAGAGTACTCTCGCTAGACACAGAATGCTAGAGTAACTCAGCGGGTCAGGAAGCATCTCTGGAGAGAAGGAATGGGTGACGTCTCGGGTCGAGACCCTTCTTCAGACTGGTTAGAGATAAGGGAAACAAGAAATATAGACGATGATGTATTGAGATAAAGACTTCGTCTTCATCAGCGGGCCAGGCAGCGTCTCTGGTCAGAAGGAATGGGTGACATCTCGTGCCAAGACCCGAGACATCACCCATTCCTTCTCTCCAGAGATGCTGCCTGCCCCGCTGAGTTACTCCAGCATTTTGTGTCTCCCTTCGATTTAAACCAGCATCTGCAGTTCTTTCCCACTCTCGCTGTTCCAAGCGCGTTAATGAACTCAGTAAATGCGGACACTGAAAGAAAACAAACAGCCCTGGCCAAGGTAAACTTCCTGCAAGCTGACGACGAAGGAACAAAATGTCAATGGGAGCTGGCAGGGAGCAGAGTCCCTCACCAGCGACTCCATCTCCACTTCACGTGACGCGGAAAAGCAGCCATCGCAATCAAAAACCTTCCCCACCCCAGTCAGTCCCTCTTGTCCACACCCCTGTCGGGCAGAATGCACAGAAGCTTAAAGCCCGCACCTCCTTTTCCTTGGAGCGCAGGAGGACGAGGGATGATCTTATTGAGGTGCGTAAAATCATGAGGGGAAATAGATCGGGTCGGTGCACTTGCCCAGAGTCGGGGAGTCGAGGACCAGAGGACATCGGTTTAAGGTGAAGGGGAAAAGACTTAATAGGAATCCAAGGGGTAACTTTTTCCACCCAACGGCTGTGGGTGTATGGAACGAGCTGCCAGAGGAAGCAGTTGAGGAAGGGACTATCCCAACATTTAACAAACAGTTAGAAAGGTACATGGATCGTCCTTGTCCTCCAGATCAGTAGGGCAAATCCCTGGACATTACTTCAGTAACTTCACCACTCCACTACCCCACCATTACTGCCTCTCAGCCCAACTCTCTCGCTCGACTGCACTGAACATTAGTTTGTTCAAAAGTTCATGTTATAGGAGCAGAACTTGGTCATTCTGCCCCTCAAGTCTACTCCATCATTCAGTCAGGGCTGATCTATCTTTCCCTCAAACTAGGGGTTGCCAACTTCCTCACTCCCAAATACGGGACAAGGTGACGTCACCGCCCCGCGTGACCTCACCCAGCCTGCGGCCACGTGCTCCCGCTCCACCAATGGCGGCCGCCCGGGCCAGGAGGCGGGTTGCTATGCAACCTCCATTAGGCGGCGCCCGGGCCTCCGGACCTAGACTGTCCGGAACTAAAAAGTTGGAAACGTAGAGTGTCGTGACATACAGTGTCGGAGCCAACAGCGACCCCCGGGCCTAATACGGTATTAATATGGGATAAGGGTGGTCCCGTACGGGATAAAACCAATTTAGCCCAAAATACCAGATATCCCGGCTAATACGGGACAGTTGGCAACCCTACTCTCAACCCCATTCTCCTGCCTTCTCCCCATAACCCCTGACACCCGTACTAATCTAGAACCTGTCTATCTCTGCTTTAGAGATACCCAAAGTCTCAGCCCCCACGGCCGCCTGTCGTAGCTCTGAGCTTTGTTTCTGTTAACCGTCTCCACTGTGGTGTTGACTGTAAACTTAAAGGAACCACAAGATGGAACATGGACTATCAGCAGGAAGTTCAAGGAACCAGGGCAAGAGAGCAACATCTCATTAGCTTCCTGCAAACGTGAAAGATACAACTTAACATAAGCCAGGAGCACAGATAGATAGGGCGATCAATGCGGCGTTTAGGATAGTTGCCTTATTAACCACTGCACAGAGAAGTACAGTCTGCAGAAGGGTCTCGACCAGAAACGTCACCCGTTCCTTCTCTCCAGAGATGCTGCCTGACCCGCTGAGTTACTCCAGCATTGTGTGTCTTTCTTCGGTGTAAACCAGCATCTACAGTTCCTTCCCAGACAAGTTATTAGTTTAATTCAGTTTAGAGACACAGTGCGGAAACAGGCCCTTCAGCCCACCGAGGTCACGTCGACCAGCGATCACCCCGTACGCACTGGGGACAATTTACCATTTCACCGAAGCCAATTAACCTACAAACCTGCAAGAAAAAAAAGAGTCTCGACCCGAAACGTCACCCATTCCTTCTCTCCCGAGATGCTGCCTGACCCGCTGAGTTACTCCAGCATCTTGTATCGACCTACAGTACGTCTTTGAAGTGTGGGAGGAAACCGGAGCAATCCCATGGGGAGAACGTACAAACTCCGCACAGAATTATTGTTGTTATGTGTGTGTGTGGGGGGGAGCGGATGGTGGGGGGAGAAGGGGGGAGGGGTGAGGAATTGCCGATGACTGGGGTTGTAATGTCATTAATTCCACACCCCCCCCTCCTCCAAGTCCCTACACAGATGCTGCTCAACGCACAGATGGCCTTGCCGAGGCAGTCAATGGGATCAATGGGAGGGAGGTTGGTTTGTGCGATGGTCCGTGCAGCGTCCACCATTCGCTGCATTTCAGCCCGTGTCGGCCTGCGTTACGTGATCAAATGGAACTTTTACGCAGCAGAGCAAGAGCTGCCTTGCCCAGAGCTGGCAGTGTTACAGACTCGTTGAATGCACTATCTGGTCAAAAGGTCCCCGGATTCAATAAACATCGCCTCAGAGCAATTGATTCTCTGCACGACACTGAATATCTAGCAGCCGACCAAACAGTGAAGCAACTCATGGTGCAAGGGAGATCGCCTTTTGCTTGTCAGACAGGAAACAGCCTGGGTAAGGGCTACGTACACACAGAACAGAGAGCCCCATTGACAATCACAGAGACTAATTGTTGCCTGGCCGACAATAGTTAATTATGTCTCGAGCTGGTCCAGGACTTTAATCAGACATTCGTTCACCACTTGCAAAGGAACGATGGGAGGGAAAGACCATTTTCTGAAGGACGTTGTTAACTGCGATAGAAACCTTGTTAATCATTCATTTTAGGATAATAAAATCAACGCAAAATAGAGTCATTGTAAAGAGAGTGGGCGTGGAGGTAGAGTTGCTGCCTCACAGCGCCGGAGACCCAGGTTCGATCCCGACCACGGGTGCTGTCTGTAAGGAGTTTGCACGTTCTCCCCGTACAACCTGCGTGGGTTTTCTCCGGGTGCTCCGGTTTCCTCCCACACTCCAAAAACCTACGCTGCATGCCCTCAATAGCAAGTATATCCTTCCTCAAATTAGGAGACCAAAACTGCACACAGTACTCCAGGTGCGGTCTCACTAGGGCCCTGTACAACTGCAGAAGGACCTCTTTGCTCCGATACTCAACTCCCCTTGTTATGAAGGCCAACATTCCATTGGCTTTCTTCACTGCCTGCTGTACCTGCATGCTTCCTCTCAGTGACTGATGCACTAGGACACCCAGATCTCGTTGTACGTAAACTATTCCATTCCATTTTAAGGGTGGAATAATCATACAAAATACACTGATAAACCAATGCAAAATAGAGTGAAAGCAGACTGGTGAGAAATACACAGGATGAGCTGTGTCGGGCTAAGCAGGTCATTTCTATGCTGTAACACATGGTAATTGCATGTAAAAAATAACCTATCGTGACCTCCAACAACTATCGGTCAAGAGTTAATCGAGCGGCGCTTACAGTGCCACACGTACACATACGAGGTTTTTTAAAAAACCTTTTAAGATACAGGTCCACCGATTTTTCAGCATAAGTTCTAGAATTATGCCATTCGGCCCATCAAGCCTGCATAGGGTTTGCCGACGATGGCACTCACAAATACGGAACAAGGTGACCTCACCCAGCCAGCGGCCACGTGCTCCCGCCCTACCAATGGCGGCCGCCCGGGCCGGGAGGCGGGTTGCTACGCAACCACCATTAGGCGGCCCCCGGGCCTACGCTTTCCCGACCGGCCTACACTGTCCGGAAGGTGGACACACATTTTAACCAGCACCTGCGGGGTTTTTTCGCTACAGCGCCCCCGGGCCTAATACGGGACAAGGGCAGAGCGGGAGCACGTGGCCGCTGGCTGGGCGAGGTCACGTGGGGCACGGGCGGTGACGCAACCCGGAGAAAATTCTGAGAGTGCACTTGAAACGTCCCGCTGAAAATGTTCCTGTGCTTTATGACCGTGGCTCTGTGGCGTTAGGTCTGTAATGTGTCATGAAACCTATATACTAAAACTCTCGTTTGTTATCTTGTTTGTAAGACTGAACTTCAGCCAAAACGGTACACGATAGCGCGACGATTTTAGGCCCACCTTACTCACCATTGTCACTCTAGTCTGAAGAAGGGTCTCGACCCGAAACGTCACCCATTCCTTCTCTCCTGAGATGCTGCCTGACCTGCTGAGTTACTCCAGCATTTTGTGAATAATTAGTGATAATGCAAGTCCTTTTATTGAAATCGGTCTTATATTTTTTAAGTTATTCACATTTTAAAGTTTAAAAGGAGGGGAGGGGAGGGGGAAGGGGGGAGTGGGGGAGAAGGGAGTGGTTGAGGAGAGAGGGGAGAGGAGGGGGAGGACAAGGTGCTGCACCAATGCAGGAGAGGTTTGGGCCCAACGGGTCCACTTTGTCCAGTAATGATATAAAACACGTTGAAAATGCACCGTGAAATAAAATGAAAGGAGGCTGCTGTCAGGTGCTGAGGGAGAGATGTATTGGGATAAGCGGGTAATTCCATGTAAAAAATAATTTAACGTGACCTCCAACAGCATTATCGGTCAATAGTCAATCAAGCTGCCCTTCACGCTGCAGTGGATGTGATCTAACTTGCGGATCGTGCGTGCTAAGCAGTTTCGGGAGACTGTCCCTGCTCTTGCCACGTTCACGATTCACATCCAGAGCTTCCCTTCAGTGCCTCAGCCTTGAAACACAAGAGGAAATTTACTCAGTTGGCCTCCCACGTTGCCGTGTCCCAGAATTTCTCTTGGCTCTGCTTCAGCTCAAAGTTGGTCAGCCAAAAGCTCTCTTCATCTCTGCTGCCGAATCCGCCTCCCCTTGTCCCAGCGCCAAGCCTGGGGTCTGACACGATTAAAAACCAAACTGGGTCCTCTCCCCCCCCCCCCCCCCCCCCACCCTCCTCCACCCTCCTCCACGCACTATCGGCAGGAACGGGAAGATTCAAACTCCACCCATCCCCAGCCCAAAAATGTCGACTGGGACTGGAAGACAAAAATCAAACACAGATGCTGGGAATCTGAAGGTTAAATTATTTTTTTTATTTTTTTTAATGCTGGCACCGCTCAGCAGATCAGGCTGTATCTATAGGGGGAGATACACTGTTAACGCTTCAAGTCCAAGATCATTCATCAGAACCTTATCAAGTTTTCTGACTGAGGAATTGCCAATTTATTAACTTGGTTTCCTCTTCCGCTTCTGGGCATTTTCTGCTCCTAAAGAGGAGAGAAAACGGGCAGAGCATCTAGATTGGTGCCTTATCCCTTAAACAAGGCGATCATCTCTCTGCCTCTGTCTGTCTCCCTGTGTCTCTCTCTCTCCCCGAATGTCTGTCTCCGCCATCTCTCTCTCTCTCTCCGTCTGTCTACTTCTCTCTCTCCTCACCCCTCTCCCTCCCTCTCTCTCCCCTCTATCCACCACTCTCGCCATCTCTTGCTCTTTCCCCATCTCATTTTCTCTCTACCTCTCCCCCCTCCCTCCCCGTCTCACTCTCTCCCTCCCTCCCCCCCCCCCCCAATCTCTCTACTTCTCTCTCTCCCCACCCCTCTCCCCCGTCTCTACCTCTATCTCTCCTTCCTTCCATCTCTCTCTCTCTCTCTCCCCGTCTCTCACCATTCTGGGCAAAGCTATGCAAATATGTTAATACATTTCCTGACCATGACTCTCAATGCCCTGATGGGCAGGTGGTCCTTTTGAAAAGGTGTCAAGGATCACAAATAAGATCATTTGGGCAAAGTGGTTTTGAGCACAGACTCAGCAACCTTGGCACAAGTCTGCAATTTTTGTGAAAAGAGAAAAAGCAAATGATTTCTTCAGGGACCTTGGTGTTGAAATATTTTTATCTAATAGATACTGCAACTGTGACACATGCTCGTAAGTAACAGAATGTTCTGCAGCTTTTCACAGGCAGGAGTACAAAGTGCTCCTTAAAAACCTTCGTCAGTTTTAAACCCCGTGGGCTCTATATAAAAACGATTAGAGGCAGAGATAGGGTAGACAGTCAGGGCCTGTAAAAATCAAATACTAGAGGGCACAGTTTCGTTTAGAAATACAGCGCGGAAAAAGGCCCTTCGGCCCATCGAGTCCAGGCCGACCGGCCATTCACAAACATTCTCCCACGTCCACTCTCGACACACTAGGAGCGCTTCACAGAAGCCAAATAACCTCCATAGCAGCACGTCTTTGTGACATGGGAGGAAACCGGAGCATTGGGACCTCCAGGAACGGAAAATACTGCCAACAGGTTTGCACTAGTCCAAACCCATTCCGAATGGGCCAAAATATTTGAATAAGCTTAATTTAGTTTAGTTTAGAGATACAACGCAGAAAGAGGCCCTTCGGCCCACCGGGTCCGCGCCGCCCAGCGATCCCCGCACATTAACACTATCCTGCACGCACTAGGGACAATTTTTACATTTACCCAGCCAATTAACCGACAAACCTGTACGTCTTTGGAGTGTGGGAGGAAACCGAAGATCTCGGAGAAAACCCACGCAGGTTACGGGGAGAACGTACAAACTCCGTACAGACGGCGCCCGTAGTCAGGATCGAACCCGGGTCTCTGGCGCTGCATTCGCTGTAAGGCAGCAACTCTACCGCCACCGTGACGCTTTAAAATGTGAGAAGCTTATCGAGGTTGCTGCATGGATACAAGCCCTGTAACCCACCGAGTCCACACCGACCAGCGATCACACTGTACACTGCCACTATCCTACATATCAGGGACAGTTTTTCAATTTTCCTGGTCAATTATCCTGTAAACCTGTACGTCTTTGGTGTGTGAAAGGAAACCGGAGCAATAAACAATAGGTGCAGGAGTAGGCCATTCGGCCCTTCGAGCCAGCACCGCCATTCAATGTGATCATGGCTGATCATTCTCAATCAGTACCCCGTTCCTGCCTTCTCCCCATACCCCTTCCTTAAGAGCTCTATCTAGCTCTCTCTTGAATGCATTCAGAGAATTGGCCTCCACTGCCCTCTGAGGCAGTGAATTCCACAGATTTACAACTCACTGACTGAAAAGGTTTTTCCTCATCCCCGTTCTAATTGGCCTACCCCTTATTCTTAAACTGTGGCCCCTGGTTCTGGACTCCCCCAACACTGGGAACATGTTTCCTGCCTCTAACGTGTCCAACCCCTTAATAATCTTATATGTTTCGATAAGATCCCCTCGGAGGAAACCGAGAAGGTCACGGGGAGAACGTACAAACTCCGTACAGACAGCTCCCGTAGTCAGGATTGAACGTGGGTTTCTGGAGCTGTGAAGCAGCAACTCTACCACTTCACCCTCTTTATATCCAACTTTTTAGCAGGCGTTAACTTAAAAGAGGAAGAAAATTGTTCAACACAAAGATAAAAGCCACTAAAAGTCTCATTATTACAGATAATCCTATTACCGCAACACCAAGAACCTTCACAAATAAAGGCCAATTAGTTTATGCAGAGAATGAATTTTCCACATGTAAATGGTGCTCGTAGAAATTTAAGGACATGGGGCATCGACAGGCCCAATGAGATCTCAAGACAACTGAAATGTACCATTAAATGCAGCAATGAGACCAACCTCACTGTCCTGATTCAGAACCATCTCCATTTCCAATAGTCTGTGTGGAGTTGTAGGGACGAAAAAAAAACTGCAGGTGCTGGTTTAAAATCGACACAAAATGCTGGAGGAACTCAGCGGTACAGGCAGCATCTCTGGAGAGAAGGAATGGGTGACGTTTCGGGCCAAGACCCTTCTTCATTAAGGGGGTTGGACACGTTAGAGGCAGGAAACATGTTCCCAATGTTGGGGGAGTCCAGAACCAGGGGCCACAGTTTAAGAATAAGGGGTAGGCCATTTAGAACGGAGATGAGGAAAAACCTCTTCAGTCAGAGAGTTGTGAATCTGTGGAATCCTCTGCCTCAGAAGGCAGTGGAGGCCAATTCTCTGAATGCATTCAAGAGAGAGCTAGATAGAGCTCTTAAGGATAGCGGAGTCAGGGGGTATGGGGAGAAGGCAGGAACGGGGTACTGATTGAGAATGATCAGCCATGATCACATTGAATGGCGGTGCTGGCTCAAAGGGCCAAATGGCCTCCTCCTGCACCTATTGTCTATTCAGACTGAGTTGGGTCCGATGGTCTGTGTGGAGTTTGCAGGTTCTCCCATGGGTTTCTTCCAGGTGCTCCGGTTTCCTCCCACATCCCAAAGATGTGTGGCTTTGAAGGTTAATTAACCTCGGCAAATATTCCCTTGCATGTAGTATAAGTGGGCTTAAATTGGGATACCATAGAACTAACGTGAACAGGTGATCAAATGTCTGTGTGGACCTGGTGGGCCGAAGAGAATGTTTCCATTCTGCGTCTTTCAATTCCAATTTAAAAATAGCCCTTGAATGAAGACACCCCATCTCCCTCCCCCTACCTTCATTCTTCTAGCTTCACAATTGGCACTTAGTCTATCCTTATCTTACTCCCTTTTGTCTCTTCTGCTCTGGCCTTTGTCCAACCATCTGCCTATGAAGCCCTTCCCCCACCACCTATATCCACCTATCACTCAACATGCTTTGTCATGCCCCTTCTCTCTTGGAGCTTTATCTCCCCCCCCCCCCCCACCACCACCACCACCACCGCCACAATCAGTCTGAAGAGGAGTCCCAACCTGAAACGTCACCTATCCATGTTCTCCAGAGACGCTGCCTGACCCGCTGAGTTACTCAAGCATTTTGTGCCTTTATTTTGACATGATTTGAATCACATTGAACACAAATCACATTTGGCATGCACAATGATCCCACCTCTGGGCAGGAGTAGAAAGGATAGTTTGGTGGCCAATTTTTGATACGAGCTATTGCCAAACCTTTCACTGCTTCTGGCATGTAGCCACGAGTTGCCCAATACTTTACAGGCTGCCACTTCCCCACGTGACCTGGGAGAAGCTAATGGCATGCCGACCTTTACA
The DNA here is from genome assembly GCF_053455715.1 of Rhinoraja longicauda. Lineage (NCBI taxonomy): Eukaryota > Metazoa > Chordata > Chondrichthyes > Rajiformes > Arhynchobatidae > Rhinoraja > Rhinoraja longicauda. The sequence goes on along the minus strand of NC_135981.1, from coordinate 4,276,818 downwards.
TTTAGACTCTAGACTTTAGAGATACAGGCCCTTCGGCCTACTGGGTCCGCCCCGACCAGCAATCCCCGTACACTAGCACTATCCTGTACATTAGGGACAATTTTTTACCGGTGCCAATCAACCTACAAACCTGTACGAAAATAAACTGCAGATGCTGGTTTAAATCGAAGGTCGACACAAAATGCTGGAGTGACTCAGTGGGTCAGGCAGCATCTCGGGAGAGAAGGAATGGGTGACGTCTCGGGTCGAGACCCTTATTCAGACGAAGAGACGTCACCCATTCCTTCTCTCCAAAGATACTGCCTGACCCGCTGAGTGACTCCAGCATTTTGTGTCAACCGACAAATCTGTACGTCTTTGGAATGCGGGAGGAAACCGGAGCACCCGGAGAAAACCCACGCAGGTCACAGAGAGAACAGAGAGTCATAGAGCTGTACAACACGGAAACAGGCCCTTTGGCCCACCTTCTCCATGCCGGCCAACTTGTCTTTGGACTTTGGACTGCAGCATGGGAACAGGAACAGCGATCGCCTCGTGCATTAGCGCTGTCCGACACGCTAGGGATCATTTACAATTTTACCAAAGCCAATTAACCTACAAACCTGTACGTCTTTGGAGTGTGGGAAGAAACCAGAGCGCCTGGACAAAACCCACGTGGTCACATGAAGAAAGTACAAACTCCGTGCAGACAGCACCCGCGCTCATGATCGAACCAGGGTCTCTGGCGCTGTGAGGCAGCAGCTCTACCGCCGTGCCACCAATACTTCAGACGCGGCCAATTTTCCAAGCGGCCTGGGAAAGGGCTAATGGGACCTGCACACGAGGGGAGGATACATTATTCTCCAGGCTCAGATTTATCAAAACTATGGATTCCTTCACCTCACCCAATCTTCCACAACAGAAGATAGCACTGAACAGTAGAGGAAGAGTCCCGTTCACCCCACAAGGCCCACGCCAACCTTGAAGCCAAGCCAAACCAACCTGATCTCCCGGTGGCTCAGCACTTCAACTCCCCCTCCCAATCCCAATCTGTCCTGGGCCTCCTCCATTGTCAGAGTGAGGCCCAGCGCAAATTGGAGGAACAGCACAAAATATTTCACTTGGCTAGTTTACACCCCAGCGGTATGAACATTGACTTCTCAAACTTCAGATAGCCCTTGCTTTCCCTCTCTATCACCTCCCCCTTCCCAGTTCTCCCACTAGTCTTCCTGTCTCCGACTACATCCTATCTTCGTCCCACCCCCTCCTCTGACATCAGTCTGATGAAGGGCCTCGACCCGAAACGTCACCCATTCCTTCTCGCCCAAGGTGCTGCCTGACCCGCTGAGTTACTCCAGCATTGTTTATCTACCTTCGATTTTAACCAGCATCTGCAGTTTTTTCCCCCTACATAAACTACTCTCTTCTGCTTGCACGTGATCCATAACCCACTAACCACGGCGTATCAATGTGCCAATCTAAAACCCTCTTAAAATGCCACCATTGTACCTGCCTCCACCACCACCACCCCTGGCAGAACCTTCCCGGCACCCACTGCCCGGCGTAAACAATAACTTATCCTGCACATCTCCTTTAAACTTTGCGTAGAAAGCAACTACAGGTGCTGGGTTGTACCGAGGATATGGACGTAAAGTGCTGCAGTAACACAACAGGAGAAAACGCATTGGTGACCTATTAGGTCGCGTCTGAAGAAGGGTCCCAACTCGAATAGTCATCCATCCTTTTTCTCCAGAGATGCTGCCTGACCCGCTGAGTTACCCCAGCACTTTGTACCTGTCCACGTTCTCCAGAGAGATGCTGCCTGACCCGCTGAGTTACCCCAGCACTTTGTACCTGTCCACGTTCTCCAGAGATGCTGCCTGACCTGCTGAGCAACTTCAGCATTTTGTGTCCTTCCTATAAACCTCTCCCCTCTGTACCTGCTATGCCCTCTAGTCCTTGACACTTTCACCCTGGGAGGAACCGGTTTGACTGCCCACCCTGTCCGTGCCTATTCTACACACTTGTACCAGGTCTCCCTTTGACTTTCCAGAGAAATTCTTTGGAATTTCCAGAGAAATTCTCTGGAATAGTGCGGTCACGGAAAACCGAAGATCTCGGAGAAAACCCACGCAGGTCACGGGGAGAACGTACAAACTCCTTACAGTGCAGCACCCGTAGTCAGGATCGAACCTGAGTCTCCGGCGCTGCATTCGCTGTAAAGCAGCAACTCTACCGCTGCGCTACCGTGCCGCCCTGGGGGGGGGGGACAAAGGAAATCTCTGCAGTAATCACCCCATTTAGCCAAACCCAACCAATCCACCAACAAGAGCAACATAATGGAGATTAATCCCATCGGGCTCAGCACAAGCCCACTGCGGGAAAGATTGTGCCGAGTTAAGAGAGGAGATCTTATTGAAACATATAAGATTATTAAGGGGATGGACACGCTAGAGGCAGGAAACATGTCCCCGATGTTGAGGGAGTCCAGAACCAGGGCCCACAGTTTAAGAATAAGGGGCAGGCCACTTAGAAACATAGAAAATAGGTGCAGGAGTAGGCCATTCAGCCCTTCGAGCCTGCACCGCCATTCAATAAGATCATGGCTGATCATCCAGCTCAGTAGCCTGTACCTGCCTTCTCTCCATACCCCCTGATCCCTTTAGCCACAAGGGCCACATCTAACTCCCTCTTAAATATAGCCAATGAACTGGCCTCAACTACCTTCTGTGGCAGAGAATTCCACAGACTCACCACTCTCTGTGTGAAGAAATGTTTTCTCATCTCGGTCCTAATAGACTTCCCCCTTATCCTTAAGCTGTGACCCCTGGTTCTGGACTTCCCCAACATCGGGAACAATCTTCCCGCATCTAGCCTCTCCAACCCATTAAGAATTTTATATGTTTCAATAAGATCCCCCCTCAGTCTTCTAAACGGAGGTAAGGGAAAAACTTTTTCACTCAGAGTTGTAAATCTGTGGAATTCTCTGCCTCAGAAGGCAGTGGAGGCCGATTCTCTGGATGCTTTCAAGAGAGATTTAGATAGACCTCTTAATGATAGCAGAGTCAGGGGGTATGGGGAGAAGGCAGGAACGGGGTACTGATTGTGAATGATCAGCCTTGATCACATTGAATGGCGGTGCTGGCTCAAAGGGCCGAATGGCCTACTCCTGCCTATTGTATTAAGCAGGTCACTCTGCAACCTCCAATCTCTCCCGCATCTTTCAATTAATTGCCATCCACACAAACTCTGGATTGTAATTAGAACAACATGTGTTTATTGCAGCGTGTGGTAGGTCCAAAGTCCAATAACTATTTTAAACACTCGAGAGCCAAGGGAACACTTTGGCAAGAAGTGTAAAGAAGGACTGGCAATTTGTTTAGCTCCTCACAGTTCCACAGGTCAACCAACAGCATTTTATCCCCATGCTAATGGTTCTGAACCATAATGCAACAGGAGACATGGCAGAGACATTGGGCCTGATGCACTGTGAAGCAGCAGTAGAGTCGCCACCCTAACTGCGCCAGAGGCCCGGTTCGATCCCGACTACGGGCACTGTCTGTGTGGAGTTTGCACCTTCTCCGCATGGGTTTTCTCCGGTTCTTCCCAACGATTAGGAACATCCCGCAATCACCCTGATCCCACCTATCAGGGTGTCTGGGGTGTGTAGGAAAGAACCGCAGATGCTGGTTTAAATCGAAGAGATGGCAGAAAGTGCTGGAGTAACTCAGCGGGACAGGCAGCATCTCTGGAGAGAAGGAATGGGTGATGTTTCGGGTCGAGACCCTTCTTCAGACTAGTTAGGGGTAAGAGAAACGAGAGATATAGACGATGATGTATTGAGATAAAGAGCAACGAATGCAGAGAGAGGATGTTGCAGAACTCGCTCTACATCATCGCCTGTATCTAATTTCCCTTATCCCTATACAGCCTGAAGAAGAGTCCCGACCTGAAACGTCACCCAGTCCTCCTATCCAGAGATGCTGCCTGTCCCGCTGAGTTGGTCCCGCTTTTTGTGTCCGTCTTCGGTTTAAACCAGAATCTGCAGTTCCTTCCAGCACATGGTTTGGGAACAGCCCCGCTCAAGACCACAGAAAATCGCAAGGAATTGTGGACGCAGCCCAGACCATCACACAAACCAATTTCCCTTCCACTGACCCAGTAATGATAGAGCAGGCAGACTTCAAAACACTCTTCAACGAAGTATATAAAATCATAAGAAGCATGCATAACCATATTGTGGAGGTCAGCCATGATCACATTGAATGGTGGTGCTGGCTCAAAGGGCCGAATGGCCTACTCCTGCACCTATTGTCAATAACCTGGACATAGAGTCATACAGCATTCAAACAGGCTCTTTGGCCTAATTTGCCCACGCCGACCAATATGCCCCATCTACACTAGTCCCACCTGCCTGTTTAACCCTCAAAACCTACCTGTCTAAATGTTTCTTAAATGTCGCGATCGTACCTGCTTCAACTACCTCCTCCAGCTGACCTCCCCACCACAAAAGCACCCACAGGCGTCACTGCCTCAAAACGTCAGCCAGCGTCATCAGAGGCCCACAGCACCCCGATCATGCTCTCACTCCACGCCTGCCATTGGGATGGAGGTATAGGAGTGAGTGTCTGTGTGCGCACGTGCGTACATGCGTGTACACATGCTTACGTGCGTGTACACATGCAACGTGCGTGTACACATGCGTACATGTGTATACACGTGTGTACACATGCATACTTGCATGTACACATGCATACCTTCATGTACACATGTGTACATGTATGTACACATGTACGTGTGTGTGCGCACGTGTGTTTATCTTTAAATATACATGCATATTTATACACTTGTATACATGCAATATATACACACACAATATACATATACACACACAGCTCAATCCATACACCCACCACCCTTTATGTTAATATGTTGCCCCTCAGATTCCAATTAAATCTTTTTCCCCTCACCCTAAAGTCAGAACCTTCCCCCCCCCCCCCCCCCCCCCAAAGACTATAGGTCATAGCTTGAAGGTGAGAAGGGCAAAATTTAAAGGAGATGTGTAAGGCCTTTTTATTTCTTTACAGAGGGCAGTGGGTGCCTGGAATGCACTGTTCAGGGCGGTAGAGGAGGCAGATATGTTTACGGGACGTTTGGACAGGCACTTGGATATACAAGGAATGGAGGGCTATGGATCACGTGCAAACGAGATTAATTTATCACGGCATCATGTTCAGCATGGACATTGTGGGCCGAAGGGCCTGTAACCCGTGCAGAAATGCTGCCTGACCCACCGAGTTACTCCAGCACATAGATTTAGAGATACAGCGCGGAAACAGGCCCATCGAGTCCGCACCAACCAACGATCCCCGCACACTAACATTCTCCTACACACACTGGGGACAATTTACAATTATGCCAAGACAATTAACCTGACCCGTGTTTGACACAAGATTGCAGCGTCTACAGTTCCTTGCGTCTACCTCTGTTGTATTGTGCTGTGCTCAGCGGCAGAATGGTGCTTCGGTCTGATGCTATGATCACTGCTAAAATAAAGTCTTCTGCTCTGCTTTTAACAGGACACAGATGGAGTTTCTGCCACGTAACTTCAACTTACAACTGGAGCAAAGCCAAAGATAAAACTGAATGGCTTAGGAAACACAAACAAACCTGGAAAGTTTGATGGCTGGGATACATTCTGACAGGAGTTTTCAAGTCTCATGTTTTCAAGAGAGAGTTGGATTTAGCTCTGAAGGCTAAAGGAATCAAGGGATACGGGGAAAAAGCAAGAACGGGATACTGATTTTAGATGATCAGCCACAATCATATTGAATGGTGGTGCTGGCTCCAAGGGCCTACTCCTGCACCTATTTTAGATGTTTTTGGGTGTCGGAAAGAATTGCAGACGCTGGTTTAAATCAAAGGTAGACACAAAAAGCTGGAGTAACTCAGCATCTCTGGAGAGAAGGAATGGGTGACGTTTCGGGTCGAGGCCCTTCTTCAGACTTTCTGTTTCTATGACTGCCTTCACAACACTGTGGCGTTTTGTACCCTGGTCACACACCATACAGTGCAAACAAGATTCGGCATGCACATTACAACATTAACTCAAGCCAACCAGCAATACTCTGTGGGCTGGTGACTTCTCTATAGTTTGATCAGAGTCAGCTGTTGTTGCTCCTTGTTTGCAAAGTTAACTGGACTTTTCCAAAAGGCCGAGATACCGAGGGTACAAGATTGTGAGCCATAGCTTTTTTAAATGGAAGCATAAAGCTCCCACAACAAACAGTAGCTTTAGGAATAAGGAATAGCAGATGATTCTTAACAGAAAAGGACACAAAATGCTGTTGTAACTCAGCGGGTCAGACAGCATTGCTAGAGAACATGGATTGGTGACGTTTTGAAACAAAAAGGAATTGCAGATGTTGGTTTACACCACAAATGGATACAATTGCTGGATTTATTCAGCAGGTCAGGCAGCATCTCTGGAGAACATGGAAAGGCGACATTTTGTAATCAAACAGGAACTGCAGGTGCTGGTTTACACCACAAATGGACACAATTGCTGAAGTTACTCAGAGGATCAGGCAGCATTGCTCCAGAGGGAGCATTACTCCATCGTTTTGTGTCTATCTTAGCTGACAATAGACAATAGGTTCAGGAGGAGGCCATTCAGCCCTTCGAGCCAGCAACGCCATTCAATGTGATCATGGCTGATCATTCTCAATCAGTACTCTGACTGAAAAAGTTTTTCCTCCTCTCTGTTCTAAATGGCCTACCCCTTATTCTTAAACTGTGGCCTCTTGCTCTGGACTCTGGACGTTTTGAGTTGGAACCTTTCTTTAGATTAAAAGGTAGGTTTAGGTTTATTATCGCCATGAGAATTCGGGTACAGTGACAAGCTTTGTTTTACATACTATCCAATTAAATCAGATAATCTTATACATGCATACAATCAAGCCAAACTCAGGCACAATAGGTAGAGTGAAGAGAAAGTTAGAGTGCAGTGCATAGCTCTCAGCATACGTGGTGTTCCAATAATTCATGCTAACAAGACAAGACCAGGACTGACACAAAAAGCTGGAGTCACTCAGAGGGCTAGGGCAGCACAGTTCATAAGTGATAGAAGCAGAATTCCTGTCTCCCACTACATCTTATCTTTGTCCCGCCCCCTCCCCTAACATCAGTCTGAAGAAGGTCTCGACCCGAAACGTCACCCATTCCTTCTCTCCTGAGATACTGCCTGACCCGCTGAGTTACTCCAGCATTTTGTGACACCTTCGATTTGTACCAGCATCTGCAGTTATTTTCCTACACACGCACGCGCGCGTCTCTGTAAATTGTTCCTCGTGTGCAGATAGTGGGTGTGAAAGTGGGACAACATGGAATTAGGGTGACCGATGGTGGGCGTGGAGTTTGTGGGCCGAAGGGCCTGTTTCCATACTGTATTTCTGTAACTAGACTCACTCAAAGGGGGAAACCCGCCCAGAAGGAACGGCGGCTGGAGTTGAATACCACAACACTGCTGGCTTCTGCCAAGCGAGAGTGGGCAACAGCAGCACCATTGATGGCTGGGCTTGCTGGTGGGTGTAAGAGGTTAAAATAAGTCTTTTGTGAGATGACGTTTCCCACAGACTTTACTGGATCTTTGTACAGTCGACCAGAAACAAAAAAATAAAAAATTCTCAATCAATATTCCGACCCTCATCCCTTGGAGTAGACCAGTTAAACAATGTTAAGCTTTTTTTTAATGTTTGTGAATTAACATGCAGTAACAGTATCTCAAGAGACTGCCTGTACTAATAAACCTTAACCTAACCCAAAACGTGTCGGCCAGGGAGAAAGCTATAAAATCTATTTTAGTCTTCATCTCAAGGTGTTCTTTGAAACAGGGCAAGTCCTTTACAAACTTCTAAACGTTTAATTTCAGATTTTAAGAATGCAGCCGAGCACTGGTTACTGATATATTTTTTAATGTTTTAACATCAGGTTTTACACTGGCCCAAAAAAGCAATCCAAACTTTCTGCTAAAATCTCTTTCGGATCCAATTTCAATGTGGAACGTAAAAAAAATAAATGGATCCACGCCCTCTAAACAGCCTTATTTCCAGTAAAACGTTTAATTTTCTAACGCCCTACTGATCCGCATTGATTTTTCTTTAAAGATTTAAATCCAACTAGAGCTTGAAATAATTTTATTTCAAAAATGACAATTTAAAATTCGCCAAAACATTTTAAGACGACGGGTGGGGGGAAACAGACACACAATTTTCTTTTTTTTTTTTTAAAGTAGCCAAGAAAGAGGGCTGTCCTGAGAAAATAAACTCGCTTAAAAAAAATTCCTTGAACTCTCCACGTATGTATGGTGAATGGTTTTATTTTTTGTGTGTCCACAGGGGAGAGAGAGAGAGAGAGAAAAGGGTGGGTTAATATACTTCCGCCTTCTTGGCGCCTTCAACAGTGAGAAGCCCAGAAATATTTTTTTTCAAAACGAAAACCATCACAAGATTTCTCTACAGCTTCCCCCCACCGGCAGTGTGCACTCGGCGAGTCACGATCCTTGGCAGGGTGACTGTCGGGGCTACTACAGTTTGTTGGTGGAACTGGCAACTAAGCTGCACGTTCGTTTGCAAATGAAACCGACTCGCTGTATACTTTGGCACACAGACACAGTGAAAGCGACCAGCTCGCGTTTGTTACAGCGAAACCGACGAGCTGGTTTTGTCACAGTAAAATCGACGAGCTAGTTTGATACAGGAAAATCGACGAGCTCTACTTTGTTACAGTCATACTGACCGAGGTATACTTTGTTACAGTGAAAGTAACCAGGCTATACTTTGTTACAGTGATAGTAACCAGGCTATACTTTGTTACAGTGATAGTAACCAGGCTATACTTTGTTACAGTGATAGTAACCAGGCTATACTTTACTACAGTGATACTGACCGAGGTATACTTTGCTACAGTGAAACTGACCGAGCTATACTTTGCCAGTCATACTGACCGAGGTATACTTTGCTACAGTGATACTGACTGAGGTATACTTTGCTACATTAATACTGACCGAGATATACTTTGCCAGTCATACTGACCGAGCTATACTTTGCTACAGTGATACTGACTGAGGTATACTTTGCTACAGTGATACTGACCGAGGTATACTTTGCTACAGTGATAGTAACCAGGCGATACTTTGTTACAGTGATACTGACCGAGCGATACTTTGTTACAGTGATAGTAACCAGGCTTCACTTTGCTACAGTGATACTGTTTTTTGCTTGTTACATTGAGACTAACGAGCTACAATGTCGCCGCCCAGACCCTCCCCCCCCCCCCCCCCCCCCCGACCATCGCGCCGATTCCTGCTCACCTTGTCTAAGCAGTTGACCTTTTCGGTCGGGTAGACGATTTTTTTACATCTAGCGCACGGCGGATTCATCTTACAAGGGCTTGTTGTTCCCACTCTCGTTTCTGGGGTTTTTTTCCGAGATGCAATTCAGTCTTTCCAGACGCGAGTAAATATTTCTCAATCCTTTTTTTTTTCTCTCCTTCCTCGTTCTCTTTCTCTTTCTCTCTCTCTCTCTCTCTCTCTCTCTCTCTCTCTCACACACAATCACTCCGTCCGTCTGGATCCGCTTCTGTGCGAAGCTGTTGCTCTCTGATCTAATCAGGGAATAAACAGGAAGGGCACGGGAGAGCGACAGACAGACAGACAGACAGACAGAGAGACAGAGAGCTCTGAAGAAACCGCACGTCAACGGAGGGTGGGTCTGGGAGCTGGGGGTGGGGGTGGAAAAGGTTTACGAGTCAACGCACACACGCTGGTGGAGGCGGTACACGTTCACACGGCGGACACGGGCTACAAGACACGGGTGGGGGGGGAGAATAGAGAGGGAGAGGGGAGGGAGATAGGGAGGGAGATAGGGAGGGGGAGGGAGAGGGGAGGAGAGGGGAGGGAGAGGGGAGGGAGATAGGGAGGGGGAGAGAGATAGGGGAGAGCGAGAAAGGGGGGAGGGAGAAAGGGGGGAGGGAGAGAGAGAGAGAGAAAGGGGGGGAGGTGGAGAGAAAGGGGGGAAGGGAGAGAAAGGGGGGAAGGGAGAGAAAGGGGGGGGGAGAGAGAGAGGGGGGAGGGGGGGAGAGAGAGAGGGGGAGGGGGGGAGGGGGAGAGAGAGGGGGGAGGGGGAGAGAGAGGGGGAGGGGGAGGGAGAGAGAGAAAGGGGGGGAGGTGGAGAGAAGGGGGAAGGAGAGAAAGGGGGGAGAGAGAGGGGAGGGGGAGAGAGAGGGGAGGGGTGAGAGATTGGGGGGAGGGAGAGAGAGGGGGAGGGAGGGAGAGAGAGGGGGAAGGGGAGAGAGAGGGGGAAGGGGGGAGAGAGGGGGAAGGGGGAGAGAGAGGGGGAAGGGGGAGAGAGGGGGAGGGGGGAGAGAGAGGGGGGGAAGGGGGGGAGGGAGGGGGAAAGGGAGGGGAGAGGGAGAGAGATGGGAGGGGAAAGGGAGGGAGGGGAGGAGAGAGGAGGGAAGGAGAGAGGAGGGAAGGATGGGGAGGGAGGAGGGGGGAGGAGGGAAGGATGGGGAGGGAGGAGGGGGAGGGGAGGAGGGGGGATAAGAGGGAGGCCCACAGCCAATGTACAAAGCTTGTGCATCGTTTGTTGTTCGAAGATCAAGCCGATTCAACTCACTTTCATTGATTGAACTGAATAAAGAAGCATATAGTTATGTTGGCAAGCACAGGTGTGGACGATGGTTTATGCGCGGCGAGTCAGACTGATAACGCAAGGGGTTTTGGGGTTTATCACATGGCTGGAGTCTCCTTTGATGTATTAATTCATCAGGACGTTGGGCTTTCATAATTGATCGGTGCAGAATTAGGCCATTCGGCCCATCAGTCTACCCCAGCATTCAATCATGGCTGATCTATCTCTCCCTCCAAACCTCATGCTCCTTCCTTCTCCCCATAACCCCTGGCACCCGCACTGTTCGAATCTATCTATCTCTGCCTTTAAAAATGTCCATTGATTTGGCCTCCACAGCCTTCTGTGGCAATGAATTCCATAGATTTACCATCTCCTTCCAGAAGGAACGTCCTTTTTAATTCTGAGGCTAGTTTTGTTTAGTTTATTGTCATGTGTAGCGAGGTACAGTGAAAAGCTTTTGTCGCGCGCTAACCAGTCAGACTAACAAATCAAATCCCCCTCACCTGTATCCACCTATCAGTCTGAAGGGTCCCGACCCAAAACATCGACTATCCATGTTCTCCAGAGACGCTGCCTGACCCACTGAGTTACTCCAGAACCTTGTGTCCACCTATCACTTGTCAGGCTCTATGCAGCCAACTCCCCCACCCCCTCCCCCCCTCAACTTTTCCAGCTTTCTGCTCTCCTATTACAATCAGTCCAAAGAAAGGTCCCGAAATGTCTCGATTGTAATCACATTTTGTCTTTCCACTGACTGGATAGCACGCAAAAATAAGCTTTTCACTGTACCTCGCTACACGTGACAATAAACTAAACTCACTCAAAAATGTTGCTGAGATGGACACAAAAAGCTTGAGTATCTCAGCCAGTCAGGCAGCACCGCTGGAGAAAAGGAATAGGTGACGTTTCACGTCGAGACCCTCCTTCAAACTAAGAGTCAGGGGAGAGGGAAACAAGAGACCTAATCAAGAGTCAAGAGTGTTTTATTGTCATCTGTCCCAGATGGAATAATGAAATTCTCACTTGCTGCAGCACAACAGAATATGTAAACATAGATGGTGATATCGAGAGAAAGGTAGACACAAAATGCTGGAGTAACTCAGCGGGTCAGGCAGCATCTCGGGAGAGAAGGAATCGGTGACGTTTCGGGTCGAGACCCTTCTTCGGACATAGTTATAGAGAGGAATGTTGCCTATCCATATCCACCAGAGATGTTGCCTGACCTGCAGAGTTACTCCAGCACTTTGTGCTTTGCTCAAGATTCCAGAATCTGCAGTTTCTTGTCTTTGCTCTACTTTCACTTTGCAGCGTCAAAGTTAGCTTGATATCACTCCTGTGAATTATATTGGGGTGCTTTAGCACTTTATAGGTGCCATATAAAAATATATGTTCTTCTGATTCTCGATTCGTGCACTAATGAAGTTAAAGTAATAAAAGTCTACAAATAATGTTCAGAGCAAAAGAAAGAACACTTCCTGACTGTCCAAGGTTTGTTTTCAGTGAGGGAGAGAGAGCAGGCATCCACTCAGGGGTAATTGTACATTTGAAAAAATGAGGGTAAGAACAAATGTGAAAAATAGATGTGTGACTGTTAAAGGGGTTAACTTATGGAATAGTTGCAACAACGAATTAAAAGAGTACAGTAATATGCGTAAATTCAAGAAAATGTTCAAAAATATTATATTTGAAAGATACAAAATATGTGATCAGCACTGACAAATGACTGACATGATAGAAATGATGGTTCTTGACTATAGTTGTGTTTCTTTCTATGTTTTGTTTATCTGCTTCTGACCTATGATGTTATGGGCTTTTTTAAATTATATTTTGTTAAGTATTAAGGGTAAGCAAAATAAGCTTTGGCTTCTGCCTACACCGTTATTTTTTTTTCGGTCAGAAAATATGTGTGATTATAATGTTTTTTTATATACAATGTTTTTTGCACTGTTTAACTTTCACAACTGTATGGTCAATCTGTTGTATTGTATTGACTGGAAAAAAAAGAATTATATATATTTTTTAATTAAGTAATAAAAGCTGCCTGAGGTCAGTTTCCATTAAGTTGAATGACCTTCAGAGGGTGGTGGGTATATGGACCGATCTCCAGAGGGGGCAGCTGAGGCAGCTACTATAAAAGCAATTTTTTAGTTTAGAGATACAGCACGGAAACAGGCCCTTTGGCCAACTGAGTCCACGCCGACCAGCGATCCCCCCCCACACACTAACACTATCCTATGCACAAGGGAACATTTCCAATTTTTACTGAGCCAATTAACCTACAAACCTGTACGTCTTTGGAGTGTGGGAGGAAACCCGAGCACCTGGGGAAAAACCCACACGGTTATAGAAACATAGAAACATAGAAAATAGTTGCGGGAGGAGGCCATTCGGCCTTTCGAGCCGGCACCGCCATTCATTATGATCATGGCTGATCATCCACAATCAGTAACCCGTGCCTGCCTTCTCCCCATATCCCTTGATTCCACTAGCCCCTAGAGGAAGCCCCTTGATTCCACCAGCCCCTAGAATCCCTTAATTCCACTAGCCACTATAGGGAGAACGTACAAACTCTGTGTAGACCGTACCCATAGTGAAAGAAAGTGTAAGAAAATAACTGCAGATGCTGGTACAAATCGTAGGTATTTATTTCACAAAATGCTGGAGTAACTCAGCAGGTCAGGCAGCATCTCAGGAGAGAAGGAATGGGTGACGTTTCGGGTCGAGACCCTTCTTCTGATCCATAGTGAAGATCGTGAAGAACTGGTCCTTAAATTTGCCAATGACACCGGGCGGCACGGTGGCGCGGTGGACGTTTCGGGTCGAGACCCTTCTTCAGAAGAAGGGTCTCGACCCGAAACGTTGCCCATTCCTTCTCTCCTGAGATGCTGCCTGACCCGCTGAGTTACTCCAGCATTTTGTGAATAAATACCTTCGATAGTAACCTGAAAGTGCTCATTGGTTCAATAGTGTTTTATTTGTCAAATATGCAATTGCACTGTGAAATTATTTTTGCATTTATTACACATGTGGGCGCCACCATGTTTGGCATCATTATTCAAAGTCTAAAGTCCAGTCGGCCAGGACACTTGATGTACTGGAGCAGTTCCCACGAACCCATGTCCCTCTCCTCTCCTCTCCTCTCCTCGCCCGGCCATCTTTGTGTCCCAGAGGCGCCTCCTGCAACCGTTGCCTCGGTTCACCCTCCCACCAGGCCCGGCCCTTGCCTCCTCACGTCCGATGTCTCCAGTGTTACGCCGACCAACAAACCTTCTTCTTTAAATCAAAAATATTTATTCAAATATTAAAATAATATATACAATACAATAAAACCAAAACAGAACCCAACACCAGAATACTATACAAACAAATGTACCAATTGAAACTATTATACAATTATATTACAATCCCCATCCAGGACACATCCAATCCCCCGCAGTGCCCAGTGGTCCCGGAAATCCCCCCAGGGTGCCCGTGGACAGCGCGCGGTCCCTCTCCAACACCACCCGGGCGTGGACGTAACCCCAGAAAATCGGCAGGCAGCTGGCTCGGGCAGAGCCCTCTTCCGCCTGACGCCGTGAGTCGTGGATGGCCAGCTTGGCCAGGCCCAGGAGCAACCCAACCAGGTCATCTTCGACCCTACCCTCTCCCCTACTCACAGGGTATCCACAGATGAGGATGGTGGGTGAAAAGTGCAGCCAAAAAGCAAGGAGCAGCCCCTTTAGATATTGGAACAGGGGCTGCAACCTCACACACTCCATGTACACGTGGTACACAGTCAATAGTCAATGGTCAATAGTCGTTTATTTGTCACATACACATAAATGTGTAGTGAAATGAAAAATTACCCGCAGTTCAACAATAAGACCAATAAGAATAATCAATAAAAATGCAATAACACATACAATCATAAACTAACACCAAACAAAAGAAACATCCATCACAGTGAGTCTCCTCCAGTCCCTCCTCACTGTGATGGAAGGCCAGAATGTATTTTTCTCTTCCTCTGCCGTCTTCTCCCGCGGTCAGGCTGTTGGAGTTGCCACATCGGGGCGGTTGGGGCTCCCGACATTGAGGCCCCCGCCGGGCAGAGAAAATCACAGACTCACACACTCCAAGTACACGTGGTACATAGACTCACACACTCCATGTACACGTGCTACACAGACACACACACTCCATGTACATGTGGTACACAGACTCACACACTCCATGTACACGTGCTACACAGACACACACACTCCATGTACATGTGGTACACAGACTCACACACTCCATGTACACGTGGTACACAGACACACACACTCCATGTACACGTGGTACACAGACTCACACACTCCATGTACACGTGGTACACAGACTCACACACTCCATGTACACGTGGTACACAGACTCACACACTCCATGTACACGTGGTACACAGACTCACACACTCTATGTACACGTGGTACACAGACACACACACTCCATGTACACGTGGTACACAGACACACACACTCCATGTACACGTGGTACACAGACTCACACACTCCATGTACACGTGGTACACAGACTCACACACTCCATGTACACGTGGTACACAGACTCTTCCAACCCGCAAAAGTGGCAGGCGGCTGGCGAGTCTATGAACCGCGCGAGGAACAGGTTGCAGGGGACTTCTCGGTGCAATACCCTCCACCCCAGGTCCCTGATGGAGAGGGGGGGCCAACAAACCTTCGGGCTGCTTCCCGGTGTTTGGTGTTTTTTCCTCCATCATTGCTGCGTGAAATTCTTTGGAATTAGAACCTGGGAGTTTAATTTTAGCTGCATGAGCGGGCTGAAGACAGGGATTGTGGATGCGGCAAATCAGCATGTCAAACCAGGATCAGTTTGGGTTATTAAACCCAGCGTGAATGTGATCTGTAATTCTCATTTTTATCAAATGCTTTGTCGCTGAAACGCGCGCAGCAGGAAGCAGAAGATAACAAGCTGGGCGAGCATGTTTAATTACACCTTCTTGCACCTTCAGCATGACTGTGTTCTAGACAGTGATCGTCGGAAGGCAGAAGGCAGCCCAGAGCTCACGGCTGCCCTCTTTTGGAAAGATTATTTGATTTGAAGATAGAACATGATATTTCAAGAGTCAACGTGTTTTATTGTCATCGGTCCCGAAATGGAAGAATGGAATTCTTACTTGCGGCTGCAGAATGTACAGTATATGTAAACATGGTACTCTATAAACACCATCATAAACAACACAAAAGAAATTCAGTATGTAACAATCAAACAATGAAAGTCCAAAGACAAAAATAATATTCCCTAAGTCTCTCTAGTTCAGATTTTAATTGTAACTTGCAGCATAAAATCTCCAAATATCTTCTTGGAAAATCGACTTTATTTATCTAATAAAAATCTATTCTGGCAATGGGTGCTGGTTCTTCAGAAGTATACGAAAATAACTGCAGATGCTGGTACAAATCGATTTATTCACAAAATGCTGGAGTAACTCTAACAGAACTTGTATTTCCATTCTTTATAAGAAGATAACTGCAGATGCTGGTACAAATCGAAGGTTTTTATTCACAAAATGCTGGAGTAACTCAGCAGGTCAGGCAGCATCTCGGGAGAGAAGGAATGGGTGACGTTTCTTTTTTATATTTCATATTTCATATTTCGGGTCGAGACCCTTCTTCAGACCCTTCTCCATTCTTTAAGTGGCTTGCAAAATCCACAGATGGACCACTGATTCATCAGAATTATGTGTGGGAATTGCTGGTCAGTTATTAACTTAGTTTATTATCACGTGTGCCGAGGTACAGTGAAAAGCTTTTGTTGCGTGCTGTCCAGTCAGCAGAAAGACAATACACGATTACAATCGAGGCATTTACAGTGTATAGATACATGATAAGGGAATAATGTTTAGTGCAAGGTGAAGCCAGCAAAGTCCGATCAAGGATAGTCCGAGGGTCGCCAAGGAGGTGGATAGATGGATAGTAACATAAAGGACATGGAGGCTTAGGTGCAGAACAGAGTTACCAGAATGCCAGACTCGAAACGTCACCTAGCCATGTTCTCCTGAGATGCTGCCTGACCCAAAATGCTGAAGTAACTCAGCAGGACAGGCAACATCTCTAGAGAAGCAATGGGTGACATTTCGGGTCGAGACCCTTCTTTAGTCTGAAGGATCTCGAGTCGAAACGTCACCCATTCCTTCTCTCCAGAGATGCTGCCGTCGAGTCCCGCTGAGTTACTCCAGCATTTTGTGTCTATCTTTGGTGTAAAGATAGATCTTTCCGACACACAGTTAAAGTTCTTCCGATTAAATGTTGTTCCCTTTATCTGTGCATTGTGAATGGCTTGAGTGTATTCATATATATTCTTTTCTTCGGAGTCACAGACTCTGTGTGAGTCTGAATAGCACGCAAACATAAGCTTCTCACTAAACTTCAGTGCATGTGTAAATAATATACTAAACTAAACAGACGGGCCTGTTTGCATGATGTATCTCTCTATCTCTATTATGCTGTACAATTCTATTTATTGATATTATTCCTGCAAAAAGTTGTGGACACTGTCCAGTCTATCACACGTTAGATACCAGTGCCATAGTGAGGCCCATCGGAAATTGGAGGAACAGCACCTCATATTTCGCCTGGGCAGCTTGCAGCGACTTCTCGACTTCTCTAACTTTAGATAGTTCCTCTGTCCCACTCTTCCCCTCCTCCTTCCCAGATCTCCCTCTATTCCTGTCTCCACCTATATCCTTCCTTTGTCACGCCCCCTGACATCAGTCTGAAGAAGGGTCTCGACACGAAACGTCACCCGTTCCTTCTCTCCCGAGATGCTGCCTGACCTGCTGAGTTACTCCGGCATTTTGTGAATAAATACCTTCGATTTGTACCAGCATCTGCAGTTATTTTCTTATACACGTTCTGACCTTCTCCCATTGAAGGGATCTACAGGAGACACTGCCTCAAAAAGGCAGCCAGCACCATCAGAGACCCACACCACCCTGGCCACACACTCATTTCACCCCTGCCATCAGGAAGAAGGTACAGGACCCTGCAAACTGTAATGTCCAGGTTCAAGAACAGCTTCTTCCCAATAACCATTAGGCTATTAAACATTACAACCTCAAATAAGCTTTGAACTACATAGACTATCATTGTTAATATTGCACTATTATTGTTGTGTAGGAAAATAACTGCAGATGCTGGTACAAATTGAAGGTATCACAAAATGCTGGAGTAACTCAGCAGGTCAGGCAGCATCTAGGAGAGAGGGAATGGGTAACGTTTCGGGTCGAGACCCTTCTTCAGACTCAAGGGTATCAACCCGAAATGTCACCCATTCCCTCCCTCCTAAATGCTGCCTGATCTGCTGAGTTATTCCAGCATTTTGTGATACCTTCACACTATTATTGTTTGTTGTTTATGTGTACGTATGCGTGTGTGTGTGCATAAACACACACTGAACCTTTTTTCCCCTCATTTATTCTATTGTTTACAGTGTACTATGTTTACATATTCTGTTGTGCTGCTGCAAGTAAGAATTTCATTGTTCTATCTGGGACATATATGACAATAAAAAACTTGATTAGTCTCTTTTGCCTAGAATTTTTAGACTTGCATACTCACTTGTGGGAGAGTCCAGGACTAGAGGTCATAACCTCAGAATTAAAAGAAGGTTCTTTTAGGAAGGAGATGAGGAGGAATTTCTTAGTCAGAGGGTGATGAATCTGTGGAATTCTATGCCACAGAAAGCTATGGAGGCCAAGTCAGTGGATATTTTTTAAGGCAGAGATTGACAGATTCCTTATTAGTATTGGTGTCAAGAGGCTATGGGGAGAATGCAGGAGAATGCGGTTAGGAGAGTGAGATAGATCAGCCATGATTGAATGGCGGAGTAGACTGGATGGGCCGAATGGCCTAATTCTAATCATGTCACTGATGATCTTACTACCTGGCTCCACAGATTGACTTATTGAGTGACTGGCACATCAGAAGCAACAAGGTGGCCGGGGACAGAGGTGATGAGGGAAACAAAAGCAAACACTCAGGGGAGGGTCCAGACCTGTAAAAGGGAACCGTAAAAGGGACCACATCACCCCGATTCTGGCCTCTCTCCACTGGCTCCCAGTACGGTACAGTATCAACTTCAAGCTCCTCCTATTCACATACAAAGCCCTAAACGGGCTTGGCCCCCCATTTCAAAAATCTTTGAACCCACCACTCTATCTCCAGGTCGCTCAGGTCGGCCGACTTGGGGCTACTGACTATCCCGCGGTCTAGGCTTAAGCTCAGGGGTGACCGCGCTTTTGCGGTTGCAGCTCCTAGACTGTGGAACAGAATCCCTCTCCCCATCAGAACTACCCCCTCCATCCACTCCTTTAAGTCCAGGCTCAAAACCTATTTCTACTCCCTAGCGTTTGAGACCCTCTGAGGGGGCGCTGTGAACTGTTTATGTATGTGCTGTTATGTTTGTGTGCCATTGTATGTTCGTTTCTTAGAACCTGAACTGATGTACAGCACTTTGGTCAACGTGGTTGTTTTTAAATGTGCTGTACAAATAAAATTGACTTGACTATAATTTATGAAGTCTTGCATCACAGCTCCAAACACTTCCGTATCCCTGCACTTCCTGGTCCCCCCGTCACGTGACGAAGGTCAACCGCCCCACCACGGCTTCAGGGGGCGGCAGTGCGCGTCTGCGTCATTGCGCGTTACGTCGATATATCCCACAATGCACGGCGCGCGGCCTCTTTCCCTGCGCCACCATGTCTAAGCGAGGTAAGCGGGAGGAGCGACCGAGCCCAGGGAAATCCGCCGCCATCAGCCGTCGGTGTTAGAAGATCATGGACGTTACCGCCCCAACCCGTCGTGTAACCACCCTAGCCATCTTTTCACCCGGGTATTGGTCGACCATCAACTAGATTAAGCGTGTGATAGATGCTTTGAGAAATTGCCGCCGGTGGCCGCCATGTTGGAGGCTGGCTGGGCAAGCGGGGCTGCTGCTGCTGCTGGTGGTGTTGGTGGTGTGAGGCGGGCCACACTGCTCTGTGCGGTCAGCAACCTGGGCCTGGGGCTCTGATGTCCTGGATCCCCGGCTGGGTTCATGCATCTCTTAACTGTAGAGCGAGTTAGCAAATGATGGCAAAGCTACTTCGTGGCAAACGTCACCAGCATTGTAGTTCCATGGTCCCTTGCTTCACCAGCCTTGTAGTTCCATGGTCCCTTGCTTCACCAGCCTTGTAGTTCCTTGGTCCCTTGCTTCACCAGCATTGTAGTTCCATGGTCCCTTCACCAGCCTTGTAGTTCCACGTGTCCCTTCACCAGCCTTGTAGTTCCATGGTATCTTCATCAGCCTTGTCGTTCCATGGTCCCTTCACCAGCCTTGTAGTTCCACGTGTCCCTTCACCAGCCTTGTAGTTCCATGGTCCCTTCACCAGCCTTGTAGTTCCACGTGTCCCTTCACCAGCCTTGTCGTTCCATGGTCCCTTCACCAGCCTTGTAGTTCCACGTGTCCCTTCACCAGCCTTTATTTCCATGGTCCCATCACCAGCCTTGTAGTTCCACGTGTCCCTTCACCAGCCTTTATTTCCATGGTCCCATCACCAGCCTTGTAGTTCCATGGTCCCTTCACCAGCCTTTATTTCCATGGTCCCATCACCAGCCTTGTAGTTCCACGTGTCCCTTCACCAGCCTTTATTTCCATGGTCCCATCACCAGCCTTGTAGTTCCATGGTCCCTTCACCAGCAGCCTTTATTTCCATGGTCCCTTCACCAGCCTTGTAGTTCCACGGTCCCTTCATCAGCAGTTCCATGGTCTCTTGCTTCACCAGCCGTTCCATGTTCCCTTCACCAGCCTTGTAGTTCCATGGTTCCCTTCACCAGCCTTTTTGTTCTGTGTGCCTCCTTTAACAGTCCTGTCTTTCTGTTTTACCCCTTTAATCCTGTATGTGTCTTCCCCCCCCCCCCTTTTAAGTCTTGTAGTTCTGTGTTCTTCATCAGTGTCGTAATCCTGTAACCCCCTCCTTCAGCAGCCTTTACTTCTGAACCCCCCCCCCAACAACTTTGTAGCCCGTAACCCCCTTTTAGCAGCCTTTTTTCCAGCTATGTTCCCTTTCATTGAAGAACACACAAAAATTGGATTGCAGCATCAATTGCTGGAAATGTTGGAGTGAATCTAGCATTTTCTACTAAGTTTATGTTGAGGTATGTGCGCCTTTGAACTGCTGTCAGGCTGGAAAATGGTAGTTGTTCTGGTTCATTGTTCTTCACTCTTTAGTTTTTGCTTTTGCACAACCTGATGAACTTGTCAATGATATGATTTGTTGAGAGGTGTGAAAGCTAAAAGTCTTGTAGTTCCATGGTCCCTTGCTTCAACAGCAGTTCCATGGTCTCTTCACCAGCCTTGTAGTTCCATGGTCCCTTCACCAGCAGCCTTGTATTTCCATGGTCCCTTCAAACAATTCCAATACAATGGTGATAGCACATCTTCAAGTTTCAACGTCTTTTATTGTCGTGTACCAATTAAGGTACAGTGATATGTCCTTATCACCTTGCATACAACATAAAGTACTGGCATCCCCGTCTAAGAAACAAATGTGCTTCACCAGATTAATTTTGGAGTTTAGTGGGTAATAGTTGTCATAAGCAGAGTCAATACAGTCTTGAATTTAGAACGGAGGTGGTCTCTAAATGTCTAGTGTTTGTTTTGAAATTTCCACTGACTGAGGTGCCTTGAACCAGGAGGTCAGTCCCAATAATGAGTGTGGAAAGGAACGGTAGAAAGTCTGATGAAGGGTTCTGACCCAAAACATCACCCATCCCTTTTCTCCAGAGTTGCTGCCTGGCCCAATGTGTTACTCCAGCATTTTGTGTGTATCTCAATAAAGGGTTGGCCATTTGGGGCTGGGAAATTTTTTCACATGAGAATAGTAACGCTTTAAAATTCTCTATCCAATAAGGGTTATGGAGATTTAAAGATGAATGATTTTTAGATACTATTGCTAGACCATATTTTGGACCATGTGTGAGGGAAATACAGGTCGACTTGAATTAATTCTGGCAATTAAGTATTTTCCTCCTGGGTTAAATAATCCACTCCCATCCTAAATCCTTGTGTTTTGGTTTGTTACAGGACGTGGCGGCTCGTCCGGAGCAAAATTCCGCATTTCCCTCGGTCTTCCCGTGGGAGCTGTAATCAACTGCGCTGATAACACTGGTAAGAGCAGAGCTAACTACCGCTATACCTAGTGAGGTACAAGAAACCGTGCACAACCTGTGAGTCACCTTGTCCATGGAATGGTATAAAATGTACATTGTGGTGCAGTTGGCAGAGCTGCTGCCTCACAGCAACAGCGACCCAGGTTCTATCCTGATCTCGGGTGCTGTCCGTGTGGCGTTTGCACGTTCTCCCTGTGACTACCCGGGTTTCTTCCGGGTGCGAGCTTATAGATTAATTGGCCCCGTAAATTGCCCATAGTGTGCAGGGAATGGATGAGAATGTGGGATACATAGAACTAGTTCGACTGGGTCGACACTAAATGCTGGGATAACTCAGCGGGACAGGCAAGGAATGGGTGACTCGTGTCTCGACCTGAAATGTCGCCCATTCCTTCTCTCTAGAGATGCTGCCTATCCCACTGAGTCACTCCAGCATTTAGTGTGTTCGGTTTAAACCAATTTCTGCAGATCATTCCTACATAGTTAGAATGGATAAGTGATGGACGGCGGAGATTGAGAGGGTGGAGGGGCTTGTTTCCATACTGAATCTCAAATTGTTTTATTTCCTGTAGTGTTTGTTATTTGCAGAAGACATTTGTTTTGTTGACCCATGTGATAGATTGAGTATTGCAGATTCCATTGTGTTTGCATGCAGTTTCTGGCTGCGTTGGTTGCAGATTGTGAATAAATCCAAAGTCTGCGGTTAACTGACGTAGGACACCTGATTGTATGCAATCGGTTGATGGTGCACTGAAAGTCCAGCCTCCCCACCATCGACTCCATCTGCACTTCCCCCTGCCTTGGATGGGCGGGCAGCTAACATAATCAAACTAACATAATCATCACGGTCATTCCTCCTCCCCTCTCGGTCCGAAGATACGAAACCTGGAAAGTGATTCAGGAACAGCTTCTCCCCTGTTGTTTTCAGACAACTGAACAGTTCTGCCATAATCTGGGGTGTGGTGCCCATCTTCCAACCTACCTCATTGTGAATTTGTTTTTTTTCCCGTAGTACTATATTCTACACTTATTTTTGACTTGTGTATGACTTGATAGTACTTGTGTATAGTTTGATTTGAGTGGTGGCAAGCAAACAAACCTTTTCACTGTGTCTCAGCACACGTGGCAATAACAAACAATATCAGGTACCAGAACTGCATCTTTTATTCTGAACAGGTGTGGGTGGCAAAGTTTCCTCAGTTTTGTGGCCATGTGCTTTCAGGTGCCAAGAACCTGTACATCATCTCCGTCAAAGGGATCAAAGGGCGGCTGAACAGG
This sequence comes from Rhinoraja longicauda, assembly GCF_053455715.1. Taxonomy (NCBI): domain Eukaryota; kingdom Metazoa; phylum Chordata; class Chondrichthyes; order Rajiformes; family Arhynchobatidae; genus Rhinoraja; species Rhinoraja longicauda. Next base: position 4,253,666 of record NC_135981.1, on the reverse strand, counting down.
CTGCCAGCCGCCGGCGTTGGGGACATGGTTATGGCAACCGTGAAGAAGGGCAAACCAGAGCTCAGGAAAAAGGGTGAGTGAGCTCTTTGAAGTCGGAGTCGTGAGGATGCTGCGCTGTGCAAGCGTCTAAGTCAGTAGATCATCCCGCCACAATAACCTGTTAGTCCACAGAAAGGTAATTCTGGAACGTGGGGTTGCTGAGGGAAGCAGTATTGTAGATGTGTTTTACATTTCCTCCCAGTGGATGAAGCGGAATGTAAATCTTCATGAAATATGTTCATTTTCAAGTCAAATTATCTATTGTCAGGATGTGCTACGAATGGTTTGTTGCTCCATGGTGTCTACACTTCGTGGCACAGCGCCGGAGACCCGGGTTCTATCCTGACTATGGGTGCTGTCTGTGTGGAGTTTGTACGTTCTCCCCGTGGCCTGCGTGGGTTTTGGATTGCTCCAGGTGCTCTGGGTTTCCTCTCGCACTCCAAAGACAGGGGTTTGTAGGTTAATTGGCTTGGTATAATTGCAAATTGTCCCCAGTGTGCGTAGGATAGTGTTGATGTACGGGATCGCTGGTCGTTGCAGACTTGGTAGGCCGAAGGACCTGTTTCTTTACTGAATCTCTAAACTAAACACAGCACGGGGATGGTGATTTCAGGAAGTATGGAGCCCATTTTTGAGCAGCCGCTTCAAATATTGGAGGTTACATTGGTATGTTGAGTTATGTTGTGTTTCATTTTCATCATTAAACTGCTCTGAGTGAAAGTCTACTGTCATTCTTTGGCGTATCGAGTACCCATGTCATGGGATATCCTGAGGTTGTTCCACTGACAGTGAATGGGTCACCCTCCTAAAAGGACTTGCTTGGCCCATGCCGTGGCTGTGGTGATTGTCAAGGATGGGGAAAGTAAATTCATTCATTGCTCTCGGGTGAGATTGCAGATACTTTGTGCTGTACATCCTCAATCGACAGTGGAACAGTTCACTAGCATTACGGAGAGAATGACCTATCATATCATATATATACAGCCGGAAACAGGCCTTTTCGGCCCACCAAGTCCGTGCCGCCCAGTGATCCCCGCACATTAACACTATCCTACACCCACTAGGGACAATTTTTACATTTACCCAGCCAATTAACCTACATACCTGTACGTCTTTGGAGTGTGGGAGGAAACCGAAGATCTCGGAGAAAACCCACGCAGGTCACGGGGAGAACGTACAAACTCCTTACAGTGCAGCACCCGTAGTCAGGATCGAACCTGAGTCTCCGGCGCTGCATTCGCTGTAAAGCAGCAACTCTACCGCTGCGCTACCGTGCCGACCTGCATCGGTGTAACGCCTTCCATGGCCTGGGAACAATGCAACTGGGAGAGAGCAGCAGCCAGTCTGCACACAGCAGCGTGGCCTACATTCCTGGGGAAAAAAGCTTTTTTAGTTTATAAATCTTGGTCACGGCACCAATAACTTGAATGCGCAGTGTCATGAGTATCTTCTGTCATCGGCATAACATTTGAACAGCTTGGTCGGCACAGTGGTGCAACGGTAGAGTTGCGGCCTTACAACGCCAGACACCCAGATTTGATTCCCATTCTGGGTGCTGTCTGCACAGTTTACATGTTTTCCCTGTGACCATGTGGGCTTTCTCTGGATGTTCCACCCACATTCCAACAGGTTTGTAGGTTAATTGGCCCTGGTAAATTGTAAAATTGTCCCTGGTGTGTAGAATAGTGTTCGTGTAAGAGGTGACCGCTGGTCGGCGTGGACTCGAGCCAAGGGGCCTGTTTTTGTACTATATCCCAGTGTCTGTACAACATTCAATAAATATAATGCAGGGGCCCTCTTGGTGCACCTGCACATTTGTGTTCATGTCTGGAGTGGGGGTTTGAACTCCTAACCTTTGGGTTCGGCTAGCAATGCTGCTGACAAACTTCATACAAGGCTATTTAGAGCCTTTTTTCAACCATGTCCGTCCTGTTTAAACATAGCCAAGCTCTTCACGCATGTAACTATCACAACTATCAGTCTGAAGAAGGGTCTCGACCCGAAACATCACCCATTCCTTCTCTCCTGAGATGCTGCCTGACCGCTGAGTTACTCCCGCATTTTGTGATAACTATCAGGACATGCATGTTGGCAACCAAACCAAACGCAGTCGATGCCGATGACTTGTAATGAGTCCGGAGTTTTGTTCTTTATGCCTTGCACATCAACAGTAAGGGGGGGGGGGGGGGGGGGGCTCCTGCAAAAATTGTAAATCGTTAAGTGAAATTATTTTGAGGTTTTCAACTGAATCAATTCGTGTGTGAGAAGCTGAGGTTGGCGTCAAGGCTGGGTGAGAACGCGGTGGTGCGGATTGGGCTGCTGCCCGCTCTTCACTATGTCTCATGTTTTTGTGTGGTCCTGTTGCAGTGCATCCTGCAGTTGTGATACGGCAGCGGAAAGCATACCGGAGAAAAGACGGCGTGTTCCTTTACTTCGAAGACAATGCAGGAGTGATAGTAAATAACAAAGGAGAAATGAAAGGTATGGATGGGCATCTTGAGTTGCAATTAGCCCCTTGCTGTCAATTTGAAGCTGGTTTTAAATTAAAATTTGACTTTGAATTAAACACTTCAAAACATTCTGAAGAGGTGTCCTTTGTCTAACAGCATGGATTAGAGCAGCATTATATCGATGTATGTCTCCAATACGTTCTGAATCTTTTCAGAACTCTCAATAGGTTATCTGTCAGACGGTTCATTCCCTTCCTAAAAGCACTTGCTTTGCCTGTTCTCAGTGGCTTGGTGAGTTGTCGTAAGGGAGGCAAAGAAACACATTGCCTTTGGGTGAGGTGGCAGCTATTACGTGCTGTTCAATCTCAATCGGTAATGGGACACTTTTCCTTTTGATCTAGTCACTTTCCCACATCAACGTACTTGCGTATCTAGGGTTGGTGTTGCTAAAGTAGGAGTTAGTTTAACATTCTAACCACTTGGTCACCACACGAAAGCTTACAACCCAATGGTATGAACATTGAACTCCATTTGTATGTAGTCTCTAAAATCCACCCTTTCTTCCTCGCATCCTCACTTTCTCCACCCACCCCTGTGCCCCCACCTGAACTCGCGCCTATTTCTTCCCTCTCCCTATTCCTCTGGCTTCACAATTTGCAGCTCTTCAATCTTTCTGTCTCACACCTGCTTTAATCTCTGGCCTTTGTTCCAACTATCTGCCTATCATAAGTCCTACCGCCTTTCCTGTGTCCACCTATCACCTGCCATGCTTTGTCCTGCCTCTTCTCTCGTGACTGAATGAGGATCTCATCCGAACCATCGCCTATCACGTTCTCCAGAGAATGCTGCCTGACCGACCCAGTTTCATGCAATACTATTTAGAGCCTTTAAACATAGCCAAACTATTCATGCAGGTAACTATCACAACATGTCTGTTGGCAACCAAACCAAATGCAGTCGATGCTGATGACTTGTAATGAGTCCGGAGTTTTGTTCTTTGTGCCGACCCAGCACAGTGCCCTTTTTATATAAACTTTCTCTTTGCTTTCCTTACTGGTTTTATTAGAAGCTTGTTTATTTCTTTTATTAGCTCCACTTGCTACCATTCCTGGAAGTGGAAGTTATGTTTTATCCTGTCCTGCTTGGGCTGTGTGCGCTTTGTCACTTGGGGTTCCCGTTCTCCTTTCTGATGTTGTTTCTGGTTGTAATTCCAGGCTCGGCGATCACAGGCCCAGTGGCCAAGGAGTGTGCAGACTTGTGGCCCAGGATTGCTTCCAACGCTGGGAGCATTGCATAAGAGTTGGAAAGGTTTCCTGTCGAGATTTCTGTACAATTCAATAAATTTTTACCCAGCCAGAAAAATGATTACTGATTTATTTTTTACTATTATGTCATACAAGTTTTATTTGTAGTGTTCTGTAAGTAAAGATGCAGATTTCAATCCCCATGTTTGTAAATAAATTATCAATATTTAATGCATTCTTCAATTAGTCTTGCATTTTGATGTCTTTTTGACATAGTGAATTAGTACATGTGTGAACTTTATCCTCCTCAATCTATAATATTCATTCTACCAGCCTTAGCCCCGGCCTAATTAGTCTGTGTTCTGAGTGAAATTTACATCCCCAAAACATAAGAGTGGCGCAGTGGTAGAGCTGCTGCCTCACAGCGCCAGAGACCCATGCTCTGGTGCAGTTTATATCATCATCATCATCGGTGGTCACTTGATCTTATTGAAACAAAAGGTTATTACGGGATTGGACACGTTAGAGGCAGGAAACAAGTTCCCAATGTTGTGGGAGTCCAGAACCAGGGGCCACAGTTTAAGAATAAGGGGTTGGGTTTAAGAAGAAGGGCCGAATGGCCTACTCCTGCATCTATTGTCTATTGAAGCGAGTGTGACTGTCCCCCATTGGGTTCCCTTTTTGGAGGACGCCTGTGCGTGACGTGGGGAGACTGGTGCACAGACAGCCACCGCACGGGCCTTGACAGATCTGGGTCAGGATCCAGTGGCGTGGAGTCCAAGACGACCGGGGACCCTTTTCTGCTGCAGCCGTCATCCGCCTTCCCAGCCGTTGTGACGCTCCACAAAAGTCAGCCATCATCCTCCACCTGTTCCACCGTTGAGGTCTTGGTTGGATTGCTCTTTGTCAGGGACCTTCCTCCTCGACCGTACCGCCATGGGTGACCCTATCAGGAGCGTGGCTCCAGACGGCATCGCTCTCAGGATCACACAAGCTTCACCACGACAAGGTGACAATCCACGGAGAAGGCCATTTATATGTTCTCCCTGTGACTGCATGGGTATTCGGGTGCTCTGATTTCCACCCACACCTCAGACATACAGGTTTGTAGGTTAATTGGCTTCGATAAACATTGTACATTGTCCCTCGGGCTATCTTTGATCAGACGTTACTGGTTTTACCCTGCACTAAACGTTATTCCCTTGTGGACATTGTAAATGGCTCGATTGCAATCACGTACCACTGTATGTTTTTTTTTTCCTAATCAGATGTACAGCACTTTGGTCAACGTGGGTTGTTTTTAAATGTGCTATACAAATAAAATTGACTTGACTTGACTTGACGTATTGTCTTTCTGCTGACTGGTTAGCACGCAACAAAAGCTTTTCACTGAACCTCGGCACACGTGACAATAAACTAAACCGAAAAATTGGTCTCAAGTATGTAGGATAAAACTAGTCATGGGGTGATCGATGGTCAATGTGGATTCAGTGGCTGAAGGGTCTGTCTCCACTAAACTTGGAAGTTTGCTGATTATTGTCCATTTTGAATTTGGGTGTATTCTGATCAGATTGGAGGAATAGGCAAGAAATCCCAAGTCATTTCGTCCAACTTCTGTAAAGCAGAACTAACAAATTTATTAAGAACTCTGCCAAAACCATTCAATACACTTTAGAAAATCGTCCTGAGAACTCTGACCACATTTTGACACTGGAATTCAGTTCTAATGTCAATACTTGTCCATGCCAACCAGGATGCCCATCCAACCTAGTCCCATTTGCCCGTGTTGACCTCTATTCCTCAAAACTATCCATACACCTGTCCAGATGTTCTCCATTCTGACCTCTTCAATTGCAAAAGAGACTGAAACATTAAAGAGTTTCAACGTTATTTGTGGTGTTAAAGAGAGACTCGGGATGTTTAATCTCAAGGAAAGTTTCTGAGAAATTACTTAGCTTTCATTTTAGTGTGTAGGAAGGAACTGCAGATGCAGGTTTAAACTGAAGACAGACACATAAAAGCTGGAGTAACTCAACAGGGCCGGCAGCATCCCTGGAGAGAAGGAATGGGTGACGTTTTGGGTCTGAGGAAGGATCTTTACCCGAAACGTCACCAATTCCTTCTTTCCAGAGATGCCTGTATCGTTGAGTTCTTCCAGCTTTTTGTGTCTATTTTCAGCCAAGTGTCTTTGGCACAGCAGATCTCGACTGATGTTTATGTTCCACACAAGCCCACCAAAATTCTTGTATCAAGGATATTCTTGCTATTGAGGGCGTGCAGCGTAGGTTTACTAGGTTAATTCCCGGAATGGCGGGACTGTCATATGTTGAAAGACTGGAGCGGCTAGGCTTGTATACACTGGAATTTAGAAGGATGAGAGGGGATCTTATCGAAACATATAAGATTATTAAGGGGTTGAACATGTTAGAGGCAGGAAACATGTTCCCAATGTTGGGGCAGTCCAGAACCAGGGGCCACAGTTTAAGAATAAGGGGTAGGCCATTTAGAACGGAGATGCGGAAAAGCTTTTTCAATCAGAGAGTTGTAAATCTGTGGAATTCACTGCCTCAGAACGCAGTGGAGGCCAATTCTCTGAATGCATTCAAGAGAGAGCTAGATAGAGCTCTTAAGGGTAGCGGAGTCAGGGGGTATGGGGAGAAGGCAGGAACGGGGTACTGATTGAGAATGATCAGCCATGATCACATTGAATGGCGGTGCTGGCTCGAAGGGCCTACTCCTACACCTATTGTCTATTAACATATTCTATTAGTCTACATCAACTACTGGTCCAATGGAACAGTACAGCACAGGAATGGGCCCCATCAGCCAACAATGTCTGTGCTGAACATGATGACCGTTAAACTAATCTCTACCCGCACATGATCCATATCCCTCCATTCCCTGCATACCTGCTGCTATCTTATCTGTCTTCACTAGAAGCCCAGGCATCGACCACATTCTGTGTGGGAAAAAAACTTACCCTGACATCTTTAAGCTTTGCTCCATTCTTACACCTGTTATTTGTTTCAGTAACTGAACGTAGTCGTAAATTCTACCTCCTTTACATTGCCTTAAAGAGAATTAGGGGAAATAACATGTGTAGGAAGGAACTGCAGATGCTGGTTTACACCGCAGACAAGACTCAAAAAGCTGGAGTAACTCAGCGGGACAGGCAGCATCTCTGGGGAGAAGGAATGGGTGACGTTTCGGGTCTCGTTCGCCCTATGACAGGAATCGATAACCTGATAAACATTCCCCAATCCAGTACATTAATATACGAGTTGCGTTTGGTTGCATCCCATCTCTCTCTCTCTCTCTCCATCCCTCCCCTACCTGAGTTCTCCAACTAGTTTCACTGCCTGACCAGTTCCTCCAGCATTGTGCATCTTAGTAGAGATAAACGTCGACATTTACAGTAAATGGAGAATGAGACACTATAGAATCAGAATAGCCTTTATTGTCATCTTTTGGACGAAATTCCATTGCCCACAGTCCAACAATAAGAGCAATAAAAATAAGCAATAACACACAATCACAAACAAACGCAAAACAAAAAAAAAGAAATATCCATCACAGTGAGTCTCCTCCAGTCACCTCCTCACTGTGATGGGAGGATGAGAGGAGATCTTATCGAAACATATAAGATTATTAAGGGGTTGGACACGTTAGAGGCAGGAAACATGTTCCCAATGTTGGGGGAGTCCAGAACCAGGGGCCACAGTTTAAGAATAAGGGGTAGGCCATTTAGAACTGAGATGAGGAAAAACTTTTTCAGTCAGAGTTGTGAATCTGTGGAATTCTCTGCCTCAGAAGGCAGTGGAGGCCAATTCTCTGAATGCATTCAAGAGAGAGCTGGATAGAGCTCTTAAAGATAGCGGAGTCAGGGGGTATGGGGAGAAGGCAGGAACGGGGTACTGATTGAGAATGATCAGCCATGATCACATTGAATGGCGGTGCTGGCTCGAAGGGCCGCACCTATTGTCTATTGACCAAACATAACCCGACGCTGCTTCTTTGAGAGAGAGAAAAAAATATATTTACCAACTTTAGTTCAAGATGCCCCAATCTAAATGATTAGTAAACCAGCATCTACAGTTACTTATTGCTAAGCGTGTAGGTCTTTTCTCTGGAGCTAAATCTATACCTCGCTGGTGAGAATTGGAAAATAAAATGTAAATAAAATTAAAAAGTGATTATTTTACCCGCGTCGCAATTAAAATTTGCAGGAATATTGCTTATTTCATTTGCATATATGGGTATTTTTTTTTTTAAATGGTCGGCTAAAAAGGTGTCAAATTATCTTTAAAGAGACGTAACAGTGGTTTCCCGCACGTTGACATTTGCAAAGGCTTTTTTATATGTTGATGGCGGACGGGAGCCAGATTTGAGCCGGCGCTGCAGTCATGGACAATAGTCCCTGCCCTCCCGGAGTTTGTTTCCTGGATTATGAATACTTCAAGAGAGAGAAGGGGTTCGTGTTGGACTGCGTGGCCGTCTCCAACAACTCCCTGGCCTACGAGAGAGCCCACCCTAAGTTGTGCGATGTCATCCCTCCTTACAACGCGCAGAGTGACCCTTACTCCAAACACGCCTTCGGCAGCAAATCGATGAGGAAGCTTCTCAGGAGGACGAACCAGGTCAGATGGCACGGGGAGTGGGGATGCTTCTTTGCAGTCTCCGAAGTCTAGGTGGAAACAAAATTATAGCCTAGCCTAGTTGGACACAAAATGCTGGAGTAACTCAGCGGGTCAGGCAGCATCTCAGGACAATAGACAATAGGTGCAGGAGTAGGCCATTTGGCCCTTCGAGCCAGCACCGCCATTCAATGTGGCGGTGCTGGCTCGAAGGGCCGAATGGCCTACTCCTGCACCTATTGTCTATTGTCTTTTCTTTGGATGGCATGCAGCAAAACGATTTTCACTGCCTCAGTACGTGTGACGGTAATAACCCAAACTACACTCCCCACACACTAGGGACAATTTACAGAGACAAATTTACCAACAAACCCCTCAGCCTTTGGGAGGTGGGAGGGAACCGGAGCACCTGGAGGAACCCCCTGTGGTCACAGGGAGAACGTTCAAACTGTGAAGGTACTGCCCTGGTTTGACTTCACAAAATGCAACACCTCGCGCTTCTCTGCATTAAACTCTATTAGCTATTCCTCAGCCCACGTCCAACTGACCAAGATCCCACTGTAAATTTTGATAACTCACTATCCTCACAATACAATACAATATATCTTTATTGTCATTGTACAGGGGTACAACGAGATTGGGAATGCGCCTCCCATACGATGCAATGATTTCATTAGCTAGTCAGTATTAATTTAAACAACCCAATGAAACAAATTGTTTTATTCACAAAATGCTGGAGTAACTCAGCAGGTCAGGCAGCATCTCGGTAGAGAAGGAATGGGTGACGTTTCGGGTCGAGACCCTTCTCAAATTGTAACAGTTTTAAAACAGAATAAAGTGCAAGTAGATCTGTGCCGGTTCACTGTGCGATGTGACCATCCGGCTCAGCAAGACCGGTTCATAGCAGCTATGGCCCTGGGGATGAGGCTGTTCCTGAGTCTGGAGGTGCGGGCGTAGAAGGCTTTGTATCGTCTGCCCGATGGTAGAAGTTCGAACAGACTGTTGCAGGGGTGTGAAGAGTCTTTGTGGATGCTGGTGGCTTTTCTGAGGCATCGTGTGTTGTAGATGCCCTCCAAGGCTGGTAGCTGTGTTCCGATGGTCCTCTGAGCTCTATGGACTACCCGCTGAAGAGCTTTCCTCTCTGCCTCCGTGCAGCTGAGGTACCACACAGGGATGCCATGTGTTAGGATGCTCTCTATGACACTACCTATGACAGCCTCGTACATCCAGCACGGAGGTCACAGAAGACAGGCTGACATGGTGGTGGTGCAGCGGTAGAGTTGCTGCCTTGCAGCACCAGAGACCTGGGTTCGATCCTGACATGGGGTGCTTGTCCGTACAGAGTTTGTATGTTCTCACCGTGACCTGCGTGGGCTTTCCCAGAGAGCTCCGGTTTCCTCCCACACTCCAAAGACATGCAGGTTTGTAGGTTAATTGGCTTGGTATAATTGTCAATTGTCCTCAGTGCGTGTAGGATAGTGTTTATTGTGCGGGGATCGCTGGACAGCATGGACTCGGAGGGCCGAAGGGCCTGTTTCCGTGCTGTATCTCTAAACTAATCTAAAGTTCTTGGCACGTATCTGAACAATATTTGGAAAACATGGGAAGAACTTAGTGCAGCGTGCAGAACCAAAAAGATAAGAGCCAAATAAAAGATTAACGCAAGAACTGCCTTATTAATAAGTATTCTTTGTTAGGACCATGGTGGCACGTCAAACAGTGGCTGGATTGTGGACTATTTTTACAAAAATGGACCAGCTCAAAGATACCTCAGCAAGAGAAATATCTATGGGGCAGGTAAGTTATTTTAGATCCTTTTGTATAAAAGTAATCCTGGCACAGATCTCCTTTGAGGATATGTGATATATTACAAAAGGGCGGCACGGTGGCGCAGCGGTAGAGTTGCTGCCTTACAGTGCCAGAGACCCGGGTTCGATCCTGACTACGGGCGCCATCTGTATGGAGTTTGCACGTTCTCCCCGTGACCTGTGTGGGTTTTCTCCGGTATCTCTGGTTTCCACACGCACTCCAAAGACGTACAGATTTGTAGGTTAATTGGCTTGTATTTATTGTAAATTGGACCTAGTGTGTGTGTGTGTGTGTGTGTGTAGGATAGTGTTAGTGCATGGGGATCGCTGGTCGGCACGGACTCGGTGGGCCGAAGGGCCTGTATCCTCAGTACATATCTAAACTAAACTAATCTGAGCGTGAAAGATTTCCTCTCGGATGCCATCCTTTGTTAAATGATTCTGGTGGGCACAGCTGGCAAATCGACCATGTGTCCTTCATCTACAATTTCCCTTCCCAAGGCTGCCTTCTCGAACATTTATAATGGAAGCACTTCCACCGTGTCATTGGGTTCGGGTTCAGGATTTCTATTGTCACGTGTACAGCTCTCTAATCTTATGGAGTGAGTTGATGAGCATTCATAGACACTACAATGAAACCTTGTTTCACCCCCCCCCCCCCCCCCCACCCCCGCAGAGACCCGGATTAAATCCTGACCTACGGTGCTGCCGATGTGGAGTTTGCACGATTTGTTGAAGACAGACACAAAATGCTGGAGTAACTCAGCGGGACAGGCAGCATCTCTGGACAATAGACAATAGGTGCAGGAGGAGGCCATTCGGCCCTTCGAGCCAGCACCACCATTCAATGTGATCATGGCTGATCATTCTCAATCAGTACCCCGTTCCTGCCTTCTCCCCATACCCCCTGACTCCGCTATCCTTAAGAGCTCTATCTAGCTCTTTCTTGAATGTGTTCAGAGAATTGGCCTCCACTGCCTTCTGAGGCAGAGAATTCCACAGATTCACAACTCTCTGACTGAAAAAGTTTTTCCTCATCTCCGTTCTAAATGGCTTACCCCTTATTCTTAAACTGTGGTGGCCCCTGGTTCTGGACTCCCCCAACATTGGGAACATGTTTCCTGCCTCTAACGTGTCCAACCCCTTAATAATCTTATACGTTTCGATAAGATCCCCTCTCATCCTTCTAAATTCCAGTGTATACAAGCCTAGTCACTCCAGTCTTTCAACATACGACAGTCCCGCCATTCCGGGAATTAACCTGGAGAGAAGGAAAGGGTGACGTTTCAGGTCGAGACCCTTCTTCAGACCCGAAACGTCACCCATTCCTTCTCTCCAGGGATGCTGCCTGTCCCTCTGAGTTACTCCAGCATTTTGTGCTTATCTTCGATTTAAACCAGCATCTGCAGTTCTTTCCTGCCCTATATGTTGTTCACTTTATCCTTTTTCTGTTCGCTGTGGATGATTTGATTATAATCATGTCTAGTCTTTTTGGATAGCACGCAACAAAAAACTTTCTCTTTACCTCAGTACATATAACAGTAATAAACTAAACCCCTACACACTAGCGACGTTATTCCTTATCATGTATCTGCATACTGTGAATGGCTCAATTGTAATCATGTATTGACTTTTCCACTGACTGGATAGCACGCAACAACAGCTTTTCACTGTACCTCGGTACACCTGACAATAATAAACTAAATGTGTAGGAAGGAACTGTAGACATTGGTTTGAACCGAAGATAGACACAAAATGCTGGAGTAACTCAGCGGGACAGGCAGCATCTCTGGAGAGGTGGAATGGGTGACAATTCGGGTCGAGACCCTTCTTCAGAATGCATGTCCTGCTGAGTTACTCCAGCATTTTGTGTCTATCTTCACAATAATAAACTCAACTCCCCTGCACCCGAGGGACAATTTACAGAGACCAATGAACCCACCCACCACCCTCTGCGTGGAAAAGTTAGGTTCCTATTAAATTCTTCCCCCCTCACTTTAAACCTATCTCCTCTGGGTCTCTATTCCCCTACTCTGGGCAAGAGACTCTCTGTTTCTGCCCGATCTATTCCTCTCATGATTTTGTACACAATCTGAATAAGAAATTTTCTGCAATGATCAACAACGTCAAACACGAAATGTACAAAAGATTGAATCCCTAAAGGTAAAATATTCTGGATGTCAAGATGCATCCTTTATGTCTTTGAGGTTTTCTGTAATCAGACAAGAACAGCGTGAAATGATGTAATTAGAGCAACATTGGGAAAAATAGCCCGCAGAAGCATTGTATACTCAGATTAAGCGTAACCGTGAGGAAGGCAGAATATAAATGTTATCGTTAATGCCATCTTGGTAATTCACATTGAATTGATTGATAATATCCATTGACTCCAATGACAGACTGGGTGATTTGGTGCCTAGTAACGTGACATACTAACAGCATGAGTTTGAATATCATTGTCCCACGACATCTCTTGTTAGCTGCTGCAGGCTGGCACTGAATCACCTCTTTAGAAACAAATTGGCATCGAACAACAATCAAAGGACTTTTTGGTTACTGCCTCACAGCGCCAGGGACCCGGGTTCGATCCTGACTGCAGGTGCTGTCTGTACGGAGTTTGTACGTTCTCCCCGTGATGGCGTGGGTTTTCTCCGGGTGCTCTGATTTCTTCCCACACTCCAAAGACATACAGGTTTGTAGGTTAATTGGCTTTGCTAAAATGTTTAATTGTCCCTAGTGTGTAGGATAGTGCCAGTGTTCGGGGTGATCACTGGTCGGTGCCGACCCAGTGAGTCAAAGGGTCTGTTTGCGCGCTGTATCTCTAAACTAAACTAAAGGGCAGATGTGCTGTTTACAAGTGAGGGGAAAAAAGTGATTGAGGGGCACCATCGCCTTTAAAGTTTGAAGGTCATAAGGGGTGTGGATAAAGTGAACACTCAGTCTTTTTCCCCGGGGAAGAGGATTGTAAAATTGGAGGACAAGGTGAGACAGGAGAGAAAATTAAGAGGGGTTTTTTACTTTCTTTGGGATTTTAGAGATATAGCGCGGAAACAGGCCCTTCGGCCCACCGAGTCTGTGCCGACCATAGATCCCCGCACACTAGCACTATCCTACACACTGGGGACAATTTACCGTTTTACCAAAGCCAATAAATCTTCATACCTGTATGTAGGTTTGGAATGTGGAAGGAAACCGGAGCACCCGGAGCAAACCCCCACGGCCACAGGGAGAACATCCAAACTCTGTACCACCGAGTCCATGCCAACCAGCGATCACCCCACACACAATACGGAACCCATTAATGCAAGGTTAATGAAGTGTAAGGTTAATTTGAGCTGTGGTTGATTTTAAAAAATCAACAACGGAACATTTTGGAAACCTACGTAAGAATTTTGAATAAGATTATGGACGATGCAAGAGCTTTTGATTGATTCTGTGCGCATTGATTTTGCAGGTCACTCACTCGACCAAGTCATTGGCCACAGAGGATACTTAATGGATATCAAACCCATTTCTGGGTACAATGGGCAGTTTGGCTACAGGAGGACCACTCCCAGCCTGAGACTGAAGCCCACTATCTTTGGAGATATCTTCAATCTCCCGCTGCATTAGTGATCGGAGGACTTTTCGCCAAAGACCCTCAAGAGGACCAAGAAATCAGGAGGAAATCACTTTGTTTTAAATAAGGAAGTTTTTTTTTACAAAGACGTTACCTGTTCTGAGGGACTGACTTAAATGCAAAAGCATGGAGAGTGTTTGTGCGTTGAAACGAAAGATGCGTGTGACTGGGAGTGTTCTGAAAATAAGAAGTAAATCCTTAAATAAAGCATTTGTGGAACGGCAGAATGTGATAAATGTTTGCTTAAATTGGACGTTCACCCTGCGTTTGATATAAATCCACTTTGTAGGTGTCAATAGACAATAGACAATAGGTGCGGGCGGAGGCCATTCGGCCCTTCGAGCCAACACCACCATTTAATGTGATCATGGCTGATCATTCTCAATCAGTACCCCGTTCCTGCCTTCTCCCCATACCCCCTGACTCCGCTATCCTTAAGAGCTCTATCCAGCTCTCTCTTGAATGCATTCAGAGAATTGGCCTCCACTGCCTTCTGAGGCAGAGAATTCCACAGATTCACAACTCTCTGACTGAAAAAGTTTTTCCTCATTTCAGTTCTAAATGGCCTACCCCTTATTCTTAAACTGTGGCCCCTTGTTCTGGACTCCCCCAACATTGGGAACATGTTTCCTGCCTCTAACGTGTCCAACCCCTTAATAATCTTATACGTTTCGATAAGATCTCCTTCATGTTGTGTCTTCATGTTGAGTCACAGAACATAGGACAGTACACCACAGGAGCAGGGCCCTTCTGGTTGCAATGTATATGTCGAACATGATGCCCAGTTAAGATGGAGAAATAAGGAACTGCAGATGCTGGGATTGCAAACCAAGACACAAAGTGTTGAGATTAGTTTAGAGATACAGCGCGGAGTCAGGCCCTTCAGCCCATCGAGGTCGCGCCAACCAGCAATCCCCGTACACAAGCACTAACCTGCACAATAGGGACAGTTTCCAATCTTTATCAAAGCCAATTAATCTACAAACCTTTCTGCAGTGTGGGAGGAAACCGGAGCACCAGGGAAACACCCATTCAGTCACGGGGAGAACGTAAAAAACTCTGTACAGACAGCACCCGTGGTCTGACGCTGTGAGGCAGCAACTCTACTGCTGCGCCACAGTGCCGCCCACCCTTATAGTGCTAGTTAGGCAGATGAGATGCTGCCTGACCCGCCGAGTTACTTCAGCACTTTGTGCATGTGATCCATATCCTTCCACTCCCTGCATATCTGTATGCCTATCTAAAAGCCTTAGAGGCAGGAAACATGTTCCCAATGTTGGGGGAGTCCAGAACCAGGGGCCACAGTTTAAGAATAAGGGGTTAGGCCATTTAGAACGGAGACGAGGAAAAACTTTTTCAGTCAGAGTTGTAAATCTGTGGAATTCTCTGCCTCAGAAGGCAGTGGAGGCCAATTCTCTGAATGCATTCAAGAGAGAGCTAGATAGAGCTCTTAATGATAGCGGAGTCAGGGAGTATGGGGAGAAGGCAGGAACGGGGTACTGATTGGGAATGATCAGCCATGATCACATTGAATGGCGGTGCTGGCTCAAAGGGCCGAATGGCCTACTCCTGCACTTATTGTCTATTGTCTATTTAATGCCACAATCGTATCTGACTTCACCACCAGCTCTGGCAACGTGTCCCAGGCCCCCACCACTCTCTGTGTAAAAAACTCTGTGTTACCCCGCGCATCTCCTTTAAACCGGGGTGAACTGAAGGGCCTGTACCTGTTCTGTTTTTCACTGTACCTCAGTACACGTAACAATAAAAAATCAATAACCAATACCCACAAGATGTAAGCTGGCAGCAAAGTTGACGTGACTGTGTCTTTTTATGATGCCACGTTAAACTAATCTCCTCTGCCTGCACGTGATGCATATCCCTCCATTCCCTTGATTAGTATGGGTGTCAGGGGTTATGGGGAGAAGGCAGGTGAGTGTACTTAGGAGGGAGAGATAGATCAGGCATGATTGAATGCAGGAGCTGGTCCTCCGGCAGCAGGGGGCAGCAGCGGGAGCTGATCATCCGGCCGCAGGGGGCAGCAGCGGGAGCTGGTCCTCCGGCCGCAGGGGGCAGTAGCTGGTCCTCCGGCCGTAAGGGGCAGCAGCGGGAGCTGGTCCTCCGGCCGCAGGGGCGATAGCGGGTGCTGGACCTCCGGCCGCAGGGGGCGGTAGCGGGAGCTGGTCCTTCGGGCGGGAGCTGGACCTCCGGCTGCAGGGGGCGGTAGCGGGAGCTGGTCCTCCGGGCGGTAGCTGGACCTCCGGCCGCAGGGGGCAGCAGCGGCGGCTGGCGGTGACGCTGACGCTGACGCTGGGCCGGGGGCAGCGATGGGCGGCGGGGATCTGGTGAGTGAGTGTCGGACACAGCAGGCCCGGGGAGCGGGAGGGCATTGAGGCCCAGTGGATGTTGTGGGGTGGATGGAGGAGTAGAGGTTAAAGGGAGAGGGGGAGGGCTACTACGTGAGGGGTGGATGGAGGCGGAGGGGGAAAAATTATCAGAGGAGAGGGGGAGAGGAGGAGGGGTAGAGGGGAGTGGAGGAGGAGGGAAGGAGTGGAGAGGGAGAGGAGGAAGGGGAGAGTGGGAGAGGAGTGGAGGGGTAGAGGTGGAGTGGAGGGGTAGAGGAGGAAGGGGAGAGGGGGGGAGGAGTGGAGGGGTAGAGGTGGAGTGGAGGGGTAGAGGAGGAAGGGGAGAGGGGGGGAGAGTGGGAGAGGAGAAGGGGGAGGGAAGTGGAAGGGAGTGGAGGAGGAAGAGTAGAGGGGAGAGAAGAGGAGCAGAGGGGGGAGGAGGGAAGGAGGGGGAGAGGAGAGTAGAGGGGGAGGAGGAGGGAAGGAGTGGAGAGGAGGCAAGTGGAGGGGAAGGATAGAGGGGGAGGAGAGGAGGAAGGAAGGAATGGAGGGGGAGAGGGGAGATGGCGGGCAGGGGGAGGGGAGCAGTTGTGTCCTGTTGTGCCAGCTGTGTGATGTCAAAGTCACCAAGTGCTGTCATGAGCTGTCACCTGTGAGGGGATGGGAGCTGATTATTTTCGTTGAGAGTTTTTCCAATCGTGTTTATCAGTAAGGATAGACACAGAGCGCTGGAGTATCTCAGCGGGTCAGGCAGCATCTCTGGAGAACATGGATAGGTGACGGTTCGGGTCGCTCAAGGACTTTGGAGGTTACGCAGACGTTTGATAAAGCACAGCCAGACACACACTGAAGACTAATGTCAAGCATTAACTCCACTCCTACTCTCCTCTTTTGTATCAAAGTGTTATGGGTTGTTTTCAAGCACAGTACAGACCCTTGCGTTCCCTCTCTGCCCCGTCCCCACCCTAGCCCTCCAATTAGTTTCACTGTCCTCCTGATTAATTTTTCTGTTTGTATGCCTCGTTGTCAGCTTCCCTTCAGTCAACATTGAACTATTGTCCATTTCCTTGATCAACGTCTGCTTTGATCTGTCCTTTTCACACCTTACATGCTCTTTGTACCCTTCCATATCTTTAGTTTCCCTCTCCCCTTACTCCCAATCTGAAGAAGGGTCTCGACCCGAAACATCACCCATTCCTTGTCTCCAGAGATGCTGCCTGTCCCGCTGAGTTGCTCAATCGTCTTGTGCCTATCTTTGGTGTTAACCAGCATCTGCAGTTCCTTCCTACACAGTACAGGGATTGCCACTTTTATCTTGCATTGTTGGAAAGATAAAAAGTAAATGTACGGATATTACATTTACAAAACTTTTATAAAACGCATGTTATAGGTCATAACAGGAGAATTGCATTCGATACGATAGAACTTTATTTATCCCAGGAGGGAAATTGATCTGCCAACAGTCATAAAAACACAAAATACATAAAACACACAGTTTTTTGGGCAGCACTTTGGGAAGCCATCGTATACAGCATATAATCCTCCAACACTTTCCCCACCTCCAACGGGATCCCACTACTGGCCACATCTTCCCATCTCGTCCCCTTTCTGCTTTCAGCAGAGACTGTTCCCTCCACAACTCCCTGGCCAACTCGTCCCTTCCCACCCAAACCACCCCCTCCCCAGGTACTTTCCCCTGCAACTGCAGGAGATGCAACACCTGTTTCTTAACCTCCCCCCTCGACTCCATCGGAGGACCCCGACAGTCTTTTCAGGTGAGGCAGAGGTTCACCTGCACCTCCTCCAACCTCATCTACTGTATCCGCTATTCCAGGTGACAACTTCTGTACATCGACGAGACCAAGCACAGGCTCGGCGATCGTTTCGCTGGACAGCTCCGCTCGGTCCGCCTCAACCTACCTGATCTCCCGGCTGCTCAGCACTTTAACTCCCCCTCACATTCCAATCTGACCTTTCTGCCCTGACCTCATATCCCAGCGGTATGAACATTGACTTCTCTAACTTCAAATAGTCCTTGCTTTCCTTCTGTCTCTATCCCTTCCCATTTCCCAGTCTTACAGTCTCCGACTACATACTATCTCTGTCTCGCCCACTCCCCTGACATTAATCTGAAGAAGGGGTCTCGACACGAAACGTCACCCATTCCTTTTCTCCAGAGATGCTGCCTGTCCCGCTGAGTTACTCCAGCATTTTGTGTCTACATTTGGGAAGATATAATGGCCCTAACGAGAGCGCAGGAAAGCTTTCCTGCTTTTCCCAAATAATTTTGTTTGAAACGCTAACATTCTTTTCAGCAGAATGTATAGTTTAGTTTATTATTGTCAACCTGTGCTGAGGTACAGTGAAAAGTTTTTTTATTGCATGATATCCAGTCAGCACAAAGACCATGCATGATTACAATCAAGCCAAGTTGGTGTATAGCTACAGGATAAGGGAATGTCATTTAGTGCAATATAAAGTCCGATTAAAGATAGTTCGAGGGTTTCCAGTGAGGTAGATGTTAGGTCAGGACTGCACTCTAGTTGGTGATAGGATGGTTCGGTTGCCTGAGAACAGCTGGGAAGAAACTGTCCCTGAATCTGGAGGTGTGCGTTTCCGCACTTCTGTGCCTCTTGCCTGATGGGAGAGGGGAGTAGAGGGAGTGACTGGGGTAGACTGGTCCTTGGTTATGCTGCTGGCCTTGCCGAGGCAGCGCAAAGTGGCGGCACGGTGGCGCAGCGGTAGAGTTGCTGCCTTACAACGAATGCAGCGCCGGAGACTCGGGTTCGATCCTGTCTACAGGCGCCGTCTGTACGGAGTTTGTATGTTCTCCCCGTGACCTGCGTGGGTTTTTTCCGAGATCTTCGGTTTCCTCCCACACTCCAAAGACGTACAAGTATATAGGTTAATTGACTGGGTAAATGTAAAAATTGTCCCTAGTGTGTGTAGGATAATGTTAATGTGCGGGGATCGCTGGGCGGCACGGACTCGGTGGGCCGAAGGGCCTGTTTCCGCGCTGTATCTCTAAATCTAAAAAAAAAAAGATCTAAAAAGTGTAGATGGTGTCAGTGGAAGGGAGGTTGGTTTGCGTGATGGTCTGGGCTGCGTCCGCAACTCTCTAAGTTCTTGCACACTTACCCTTGTTGATCTTTTTCTTCTGAATGATATGACGTATTTCAAAGTGAACTCTCCTTCGTCTGTCACTTGCAGAATCTAAAGAAGAGCTGGCACCCACAGACCTTGAAAAATGTTGAACGGGTGTGGAAGGCGGAGCAGAAACATGAAGCGGAAAAGAAAAAGATTGAGGAGCTTCAGCGGGAGCTCCGCGAGGAGCGAGCGCGGGAAGAGATGCAGCGGTTGGCGGAGGATAGCGGCGCCATGAAGTGAGTCACCGGCGCCCTGGCCGTTTGCTTCCTGACTGCAAAATGGAGGTCGCGAGGAAAGCGAGAAGCAGTGATGATAAACACAAATGCTGGTGTAACTCAGCAGGTCAGGCAGCATCTCTGGATAAAAAGGAATAGGTGACATTTTGGGCCGAGACCCTCTTCAGATTGAGGGTCAGGGGAGAGGAAAACTAGAAGCATGTCTGAAGAAGGTTATCAACCCCGAATCGTCACCTGTTTCTATTCTCCAGAGATGCTGCCTGTCCCGCTGAGTTACTCCAGCATTTGGTGTCTATCTTCAGTGTAAACCAGCATCTGCAGCCGTAGAAATTAGAAACGTTATCGGGCCTGTGAAAGAAGATCTGTGCACAATATCGCCTATTTTGCTTTACCCTCAAACTCCCTTTTCAATAAACGGCTATCTTACAGTATTTTAAATTTATTTATAAAACACGATTTTTAATCTCAGTTTCAGATTATGTTCTAGAATGTTCTAGATCCTGACGAGTGAAGTCGATTTCCTTTCGCGCCTCCCTGTATCTATAGTGTGGGAATAATCTGCAGACGCTGTTTAACAACGAAGATAGACACAAAATGCTGCAGTAACTTGGCAGGTCAGGCAGCATCTCTGGAGTGAGAGGATGGGTGATGTTTTGGATCGGAACCCTTGCTCGGACTCAGCAGTCTGAAGATGGGTTCCAACCGGAAACACCACCCATCTTTTTTTCTCCAGAGATGCTGCTTGACCCGCTGAGTTAATCCAGCACTTTGTATCTATCTTCCATAAATCTCTTGACAGTAATCTTTAAATTTAAGCCACAAGTTTCGACAGCACTATAAGCCATCTTGATTGTGGGTGAATGGATAAATACCCCATCAATCGAGCTTTGTGACCGCATCGTTATAAATTAGTTTGATATTTTTAAGCTCTATTTATTAATAGCTACGCTCCACTCATAATCTTTGGCTGGGTAAGTTACGCATCTTTTATGGAGAGAGTTTGCTGTTCTTTCTTTCCTCCACTCTAAATTGTATTATCAATAATTAATCTGTAGTTCCGAAAGACTGAAAAAATATTTAGACCTTTGGCAAATCTTGTGTCCTGGCTTATCATGAAGGGTTTCTGAGAAGATGCCTAAAATGCAAAAACTAAAGGCTAATCGAGATTTTTGTGCCTGTTGAGAAAGGAAAAGAAAGTTGCAGATACTGGAAAATAGACAATAGACAATAGGTGCAGGAGTAGGCCATTCGGCCCTTCGAGCCAGCACCACCATTCAATGTGATCATGGCAGATCATTCTCAATCAGTGCCCCGTTCCTGCCTTCTCCCCATACCCCCTGACTCCATTATCCTTAAGAGCTCTATCTAGCTCTCTCTTGAATGCATTCAGAGAATTGGCCTCCACTGCCTTCTGAGGCAGAGAATTCCACAGATTTACAACTCTCTGACTGAAAAAGTTTTTCCTCATCTCCGCTCTAAATGGCCTACCCCTTATTCTTAAACTGTGGCCCCTTGTTCTGGAAAGTGAGACAGGAGCTGAGTGGGATCTAATTTGATGGTTGTTTCACTATCGCATTTATCTACATATACTATATTGAGTAAATGTCCCTGTTTTATTTTAAATTCATTTTTTAAATATTCGTTCATGACATAATCTGGATTGGCTGCTTGTTCGTACATCGAAGATAGACACAAAATGTTGGAGTAACAGCGGGACAGGCAGCATCTCTGGAGGGAGGGAATGGGCGACGTTTCGGGTCGAGACCCTTCTTCAGACGTTTATTTTGATCGTATGATGCAATGGCACCTGTGGTGTATATAAGTTCCTAGCGGTCTTCTCTGTGTGAAAGTATAGATTGAGTTTATTTTGATTGTATGATACAGTTGCCCCCTCTCTGTCTAACTTCCTAGAGGTCTTCGCACTGTAAAGGTGTAATGTAAGGTCGGATTTTTGTCTGCAGAAAGAAATCGGACCGTCTCGACTGGATGTACCAAGGCCCCTGCTCCATGGTGAACAAGGAGGACTACTTGCTGGGCAGACCCATCGACAAGTACGCCACCGACAAGATGGTGGACGAGGAGTCTGGTCCTTCTTCAGACACTGGGCTGCTTCCCGGCTCCATTTTCACAGCCACAGGGGCTAACTCTGCCTTGGACATGGCTTCCAAAATCCGGGAGGATCCACTGTTTACAATCAGGTGGGAAAACCTGCTGACTTTCAGCAACTGATACTCAAGAGTAAGAACATGGAACAGTACAGCGCAGGAATGGGCCCTTCGGCCTGCAGTGTTTGTGCTGAACACAATGCTGTTAAACTGATCTAATCTGCCTGCACGTGATCCATATAACTATTCCTTGCACTTCCATGTGCATATCTAAAAGCCTCTTAAACGTCATTATCGTATCTGCCTTCACCGCCACTCTTGGCAAGGCGTTCCAGGCATCCACCACTCCCTGTGTAAAACAAAACTTGTCCTACACATTTCCTTTAGACTTCCCCACTCTCACCTTGTAACTATGCCCTGCAGTGTTTGACGTTTCCACCTTGGGGCAAAAAGGTTCTGACTATCTACCTTATCTAAGTCACGTACCAGAAGTTAGCTTGCTGGGAGAGAGATGGAGCCAGAAGATTCTGGAATCTTTCTGCTTGATCTGTGTTACGCTAGCCGTATACTGCTCCTTGCTCCAACAATATGATTATTATCACGTTTAACTTCTTTAGCAAAGGGATTTAAGGAAATCATCCACTGATCCATTGTATTGATGAAGTTCTGTTGCCTTTCATAGATTGATGATATCTATTGTTCTGCCCACCATGACAGCAACTTGTGTTAGCATAATGCATTGTGTTTGTACGGGTGTCGGGTTATGGGGAGAAGGCAGGAGAATGGGGTTAGGAGGGCGAGATAGATCAGCCATGATTGAATGGTGGAGTAGACTTGAAGGGCCGAGTGGCATAATTCCGCTCCTATCACTTATGAACTTACAGGGAAGGGATCTGGAAGGCATCCCATCCATAGTTCATAGGTGGCGAAAGTGTTTTCCTATCAGCCTCAAAATGCTGGGTGAATACAAGGCCAGACAACACCTGCCGCGCCCAATGTGATTATTAAAATACCTCGTCCTCCTTATGTTGACAGTAACGGAAGACGTTTACGGTATTGATTTTTATTGTTAAATTGGTGCTTGCAGGAAGCGTGAGGAAGCGAAGAAGAGAGAGACTTTAACTAATCCCATGAAAATGAAGATGATCAGAGAAATGGTGAGTTGGCCTTCGTCTCTAGCTGGTGGAGCTGCTGCCTCACGGGGCCAGAGACTCTGACTTGATCCTGAACTCGGGAACTGTCTGTGTGAAGTTTGCACGCTCTCACCGTGTCCGTGCGGGTTTCTGCCGGGTCCCAAAGACAATGCGGGTTTGTTGGTTAAATCTAAAAAATCTTTGCCGATGTAGTTTTACTTTGTGGAGTAAAGGTTTACTCCAAATTTATTTGGGTTCTTATTTAATGGGATCCACAGAGACCAGATGGTGCAGAGTCAGATGCATGATTTAAAATATATATATATATATATATATATGTATATTGTACAAACAGAAATAAGCGTGCAACTCTCTTTCTTTCAAAAGCTAAAAAAGAACCTGGATAAAACAGAAAAGAAGAAAAAGAAAGACAAGAAGAAGAAACACAAGAAACATCGGCACTCCAGTTCCAGTGACAATGGGCAGCATAAGGCAAAGTACAGTATATTAGCTGATAAGGTCGGCATCGCCTGCAGTATTGTGCCCAATCCTGGCTATCACACTGTGGAAAAGAACAAGGCTTTACATTGGGATGAGGGATATGGTTTAGATTTTCAGATTTAGAGATACAGCGCAGAAACAGGCCCTTCGGCCCACCGGGTCCGCGCCGCCCAGCGATCCCCGCACAGTAACACTATCCTACACACACTAGGGACAATTTTTACATTTGCCCAGCCAATTAACCTACATACCTGTACGTCTTTGGAGTGTGGGGTGAAACGGAAGATCTCGGAGAAAACCCACGCAGGTCACGGGGAGAACGTACAAACTCCGTACAGTACAGCGCCCGTAGTCAGGATCGACCCTGAGTCTCCGGCGCTGCATTCGCTGTAAGGCAGCAACTCTACCGCTGCGCCACCGTGCCGCCATGTTTAGAGATACAGCGTGGAAGCAGGCTCTTCGCCCCAGGGAGTGTTCGCCAACCATTAATAACCCATTCACTCTAGTTCTATATTCTCCTACATTCACACCCTACACACCAGGGCCAATTTACCTGCAACCCTGACTCTAAACTCGAAATGCTGGAGTAACTTAGTGAGTCAGGCAGCATCTCTGGAGAAAGTGGATTAGGTGACATTTCAGGTCGGGACCAGCATCTGCAGTTCCTTTTTATTACATTTAACCAAAAAACCATCACGGCTTTGGGGGGGGGGGGGGGAGGTAACTGGAACATCCGGAGAAAACCTATGCGGTCACGGGGAGAACGTACAAACTCCGCACAGACAGCACCCGTAGTCAGGATCAAACCCGGGTCTCTGGCGCTGTGAGACTGCAACTCTGCCACTGTGCCACCCCTATTCAATAAATGTCTGACCAGGGATTTGAACTCAGGACACCCTAAACATTAGAATTACACATTTCTCCCGAGTGAGAACCATACCTTTAAGCCAATAAGTCAACTTCAGTTATTCAGTTATGTTTGAAGACAGAAAAGTTAGTCAAACCTCAAAGGAAATAAGATTTGACAGAAGCGTTTAAAATTAAAATAAAAAATTAAATGTCCTACAGCATAACTATAGACGGATCATTCCCAGTGGCAGAAGGGTCAGTAATCAGAGAACAGATTAATTGGCTGATTGACAAATATTTCATTAGGCCTGAAAGGTGCTTCATAAATACAAGTCTTTAGTTTGATTGATTGATCCACCGAGTCCACGCCGACCATCAATCACCCGTTCACTCTAGTCTGTCCATTTCCTTCCACAAATGCTGTCTGACCCTCTGAGTTACTCCAGCATTTTGTTTTTCCTCAGGCTTCCTGCATCTGAAATCTCTTGTCACTCTCGCTCTGTTGTGTGTGATGTCCAATAACTGTCCTCAGTCAGCAGGATAAATGAGTGAAGACCGATTATCGAGACACTGTTGAAGCACTGTTTCGTGGGAGTTTTGCTGGGAGAAAATTGACTGCTACATTTCCTACATTACAACAGTGACTGCATTTTGTAAATACTTCATTAGCTATACTTTTTTGGCACTCCCTGGGCCCAAGCAATATGCTGTAGAAGTCCCAAGTTTTCTTTGCAGACATCGAATGTCAGGGTTAAAAAAATTCCATTAAAAACTTTGTCCTCATTGGTTATTCCCTGACAGGTATTAGATCATGCAGGTACAGCACATTATCTGAGAGAATATATTGGCCGAAGCCCCGTGATTGTCAAGTAATGTCTTATTTTCAAATTTATAAAAGGACACTGGATTGGAAGCGTAAAAGTCCAGTATCTAATTAGGCTTCTGATATAGAAATCAGGTGAACCGATTTTGAAATCCCCACAGAAGACGGACACAAAATGCTGGAG
This sequence comes from Rhinoraja longicauda, assembly GCF_053455715.1. NCBI lineage: Eukaryota > Metazoa > Chordata > Chondrichthyes > Rajiformes > Arhynchobatidae > Rhinoraja > Rhinoraja longicauda. The sequence continues at coordinate 4,228,549 of NC_135981.1, read as the reverse complement.
TAACTCAGTGGGACAGGAAGCATCTCTGGAGAGAAGGAACGGTTGACGTTTCGGACCGAGACCTGTGGTGATTTCAATAAGTAGTATAAGAAAGTAACTGCAGATGCTGGTACAAGTCAAAGGTATTTATTCACAAAATGCTGGAGTAACTCAGCAGGTCAGGCAGCATCTCAGGATTGACCCGAAACGTCACCCATTCCTTCTCTCCCGAGATGCTGCCTGACCTGCTGAGTTACTCCAGCATTTTGTGAATAAATATGGTGATTTCAAGATCTGTTCACCTGATTTTCATATCAGAAGCTGCAGAAAGGAACTGTAGGTGCTGGTTTACACCGAAGATGGACACAAAATGCTGGAGTAACTCAGCAGGGCAGGAAACATCTCTGGAGAAAAAGAATAGGTGAACGTTTCGGGTCGGAACCGTTCTTCAGAGTGAGAGTCAGGGGGGACGGCAACTAGAAGCATGAAAAGGTTCAAAACAAATCAAAGTCGGGCGAGGAAGAGGGAACGTTGGTGATGAAGAGGAGATTTTGTTGTTGTTGTTGTAGCTCCAGGTGTTATTTGCACTCCGGTCAATATTTACGATGCAGTCCGTGTGGGATGAATGGTCACGTGTGAGAGGTTTCACTGCCGACATTGCTGCATGTCATGTTTCTAACCAAGCCAGAGAAAGCTTGCTGTAGGATATGTAATGACCTGGGATATAGAGAGAGAGAGAGAAACTTGAAAGGATGTTAATTTTTCTTTAAAGTTCCGTTTTATTTGAAACTGTAACAATAAGTTTGTATTTCTTTACTCCGGAACAGAATCAACATATATTTTTTAACTATTGCAGACGGCGTGAAAAGAGTACAAGTCATTCACCCACGTCAGTCCAGAAGAAAATCCCTGGTTACGGTTTAAAGGTTTGTCTTCGTGTATCTTTGCTGTTTCTCAAATGCCTGGATTTTTCTCTTTAAGTGTGTTGCAAATCCAAGTAATTGCTCACAAAATGAAAAGCTTCCAAGTCTCTCATCGAAGAGTACTCACAACAATTTGTAGCTACCAGGTGTGTCATTATGGCAGGTTTTAAGTGAATGTATCCATAACTTAAAATTTAATGATCACTCTTGACTCTAACTGCGCATTTGTACGTAACTCAAGCTCTTTAATAACACACGGTAGTTGTGTTGGTTGTCATATTAAATGTATCAACAGCAGATTAAAGTATTAATCGCCAAACTAATTATCAGAGGCGTAGTTGTTGTTGCTTTTAGCAGTACGTTTGAAATCGTAGCCATTCCTTACACAAAGGTTTGGGTTATAGATGCAAGTTTAAGTTTAATACTGTCGCATGTACTGAGGTACAGTGAAAAAACTTTGTTTCGCATGCAATCAATTAGAACAGATAATACTATGCATATGTACAATCAAGCCAAACTCAAGTACAGTAGGTAGAGCAAAGGGAAAGATACAGAGTACGGATTATCATTCTCGGTATTATTGTGTGTCAGTTCTGGAATTACTGTAAATGTGTGCTCACTGAATATCAACTGTTTACCCATTGGCACCTTTTGTTACTATCTTAATCTTTCATAATGTTAAGCATATAAAATGTCCCCTGCTGAAGTTGCTTAGCATGTTTCACAGGAGTGGTTATTGCAATTGCATGGCACTTTATCCTTACTCAGTTTTAGGAATCTGCAGTTTCGTCTTTGTCCACAGACATAGCAACAGAATTAGGCCATTCAGCCCATTGAGTTCAATCATGGCCAATCTATCGTTCCCTCTCAACCCCATTCACCTGTCTTCTCCCCGTAATCTTTGACCACATTACTACGCAACCACCTGTAAAAATCCCCATTGATGTGGCCTCCACGGCCGCCTGTGACAATGAATTCCACAGATTCGCCCTTGCGTGTTCAATGGGAGGATGTTCCTTTCCGCCCTTCAGTGATCTTCCCATGTGCTCTCCAGATGAAAGATTCTCACAGGATTAAACAACCACCCGTTTCCCCATCCCCCGACCACGGTAAGGCGGCTCACAAAAGCAGGCCCAGGTCGAGGTCACGGTCAGGGAGCCACCCGCGATCAACAACGCAGCAGTCTCACAAACGCAACAAGCATGAGGATTCACGGGCTCGAAGATCCAGATCATCATCTCGATCCCCTCCGAGGCACACGAAGGCGCATTCACAGTGAGTACATCATCTATCCCACCTGCTTTGTTTAATTCTTCCTCTCCTGTAGCTGCTGAGGTGCTGCAGCGCACGTCAGTGGCTGCCAGGCTCTTCTCCCAAATGCCAGGCTTGACGGTAACCACTGTCACGGTGGCGCAGCAGACGAGTTGCTGCCTCCCAGCGCCAGAGACACGGGCTCCTGATCGCAGGTGCTGTCTGTGCGGAGTTTTGTACCTTCCCCCCGTGACTGCGTGGGTTTCCTCCCAAGTGCTCCGGTTTCCTCCCACGCTCCAAAGACGTGCAGGCTTGTTCCAACGCAGTGTCTCTCAGACTAAAACCGGTGCACCTGTGGAAACCCACGAGGTCACAGGGGGAACATGCAAACTCCACACAGACAGCACCCGAGGCCAGGATGGAACTCAGGTCCCTGGCGCTGTGAGGCAGCCACTGTGCTGCCCTCTAATTTCGGTTAAATGTTTTTTTTCAAACGAGAGACCCAGGTTCGATCCTGACTTCAGGTGCTGTCTGCGCGAAGTTTGTACATTTTTCCCTGTGACCGTGTGGGTTTTCTCTGAGTGCTCCGGTTTCCTCCCACACTCCAAAGATGTGCAAGTTTGTATCTTAATTGGCCTCTGCAAATTGTCCCTAGTGCGTAGGGCAGAACTAGCGAACTTGGTAGGCCGAAGGGCCTGTTGCCACGCTGTGTCTCTAACCAAACCTAACGTACAATTGTTTAATCGAGCCCTTCGTACCTGCCCGGTTTAATATTTCATCTGAAAGACTGCGTTTCGGACAGTGTCGCACTCCCTCAGCCCCGCAGTGAAGCAGCGGGCTGGGTTTTCATGTTGGAGTTCCTGGAATGGAGTATGAACCCTGGTTAATCTCACTTACAGGGGCAAGCACACACGCCGACCTACAATGGCTTGTGTTCCTAATACCTTCCCAGCCAAGTAGAGTAAGAAAATAACTGCAGATGCTGGTGCAAATCGTGGGTATTTATTCACAAAATGCTGTAGTAACTCAGCAGGTCAGGCAGCATCTCAGGAGAGAAGGAATGGGTGACTTTTCGGGTCGAGACCCTTGGCGGTGCTGGCTCGAAGGGCCAAATGGCCTCCTCCTGCACCTATTGTCTATTGTCGACCCGAAACGTCACCAATTCCTTCTCTCCTGAGATGCTGCCTGACCTGCTGAGTTACTACAGCATTTTGTGAATAAATACCCAGCCAAGTAGACGTCGGAAGAGCTGTAGAATGATCAGTTCTAACGAGAACTTATTTTTGAAGGTACTCTGACACGGGAAACACCCAAGCATGGAAATTATCTCCAAAGAGAGAAGGCTACCAAAGGAGGCCCCATTCCAGCCAGTCCAGGTATTTATCACTCCCGCTCCATGGAAATGGGGTGGGGAGATATTAAGGTTTGAAGCCATAAGGTACAATGGAATTAAAATAAACGATTGCTTTTCATTTTATTGTCCAGAACAAGGGGCCACAGTTTAAGAATAAGGGGTAGGCCATTTAGAACTGAGATGAGGAAAAACTTTTTCAGTCAGAGAGTTGTGAATCTGTGGAATTCTCTGCCTCAGAAGGCAGTGGAGGCCAATTCTCTGAATGCATTCAAGAGAGAGCTGGGTAGAGCTCTTAAGGATAGCGGAGTCAGGGGGTATGGGGAGAAGGCAAGAACGGGGTACTGATTGAGAATGATCAGCCATGATCACATTGAATGGCGGTGCTGGCTCGAAGGGCCAAATGGCCTCCTCCTGCACCTATTGTCTATTGTCTATCTTGTTGGCATGTGTAAAAGTTAGGGGGAAAATAAAAATATAAAACTGTTGACGTATCGAAATACGTCATCAAAATAATTAACAGGAAATGCCAGACTACCGAGGCAGCGGCAAATATAATTGAAGGTAGACACGAAATGCTGGAGTAACTCAGCGGGTCAGGCAGCATCCCTGGAGAGAAGGAATGGGTGACGTTTCGGGTCGAGATACCCCTACAAGCAATGAAATGCAGGTTCATAAGTTATAGGAGCAGAATTAGGCCATTCGGCCCGTCAAGTCTAATCCGCTATTTTATCACGCCCCATCTGTTTTTCCCTCTCGAAAACCAATCTACTGCCTTCTCCCCATAACCCCTGACAGCCGTAATAATCAGCCACTGCCTTAAAAATATCTATTGATAGCCGCCACAGCCGTCTGTGGCAATGAATTCCACAGATTCACCATCCTCTGATTAAAGAAATTGATCTTCATCTCCTTTCTGAAGGTACGTAATTTTATTCTGAGCCTGTGACCTCTGGTTCTAGACTCTCCCACTAGTGGAAACATCCTCTCCACATCCACTCTATCCAGGCCTTTCACTATTCGGTAAGTTTCAATGAGGTCTCCCCTCATCCTTCTAATGTATGTGTTTGGATTCCTGCAGCAAACTTTCAGCAGAGGAGCTGGAACGTAGACGCTTGGAGATGATGGAGAATGCGAAGTGGAGAGATAAAACCCGAGAGTGTAACATCAAGAGGTACAAAGAAGAGGAAGAAATGGAGCAAGAGCTTGAGAAAAGAGATACCAAGGAAGCAAAATTCATCCAGTAAGTAGATTCAAGATTCAATTTAATTGTCACATGTGCCAATTAAGGTACAGTGAAATCTGAGTTGCCATATAGCAATACTAAGTAAAAAGCAACAAGCACATAAAATAAAATTTAACATAGACATCCACCACAGCGGAATCCACATTCCTCACTGTGATGGAAGGTAATAAAGTTCAATCATCTTCCACTTTGTCCACCCGCGGTCGGGGCTGTTGAACCGTCCGCAGTCGCCGCTGCCGACTGTCCGATGTCCGAGCCCTCACGTCGGGACGATCGCTAAGTATTGTGCATGTTAGCGTCGCGATCTTCTTATGATTTTAGGAAGCCTTTTGCAGATGGTTCTTGTATTATACTTTCATAATGCCGGTTGGATGTAACATAACTGGTGAATTAGGGAATACTTCGTATCACACAAGTCGAATTGGTTATAATGCAATTTAGATCGGGAATTACAGGGGTGGTGGCGCAGCGGTAGAGTTGCTACCTTACAGCGCCAGAGACCCAGGTTCCATCCTGACTACGGGTCCTGTCTGTATGGAGCTTGTACGTTCTCCCCATGACGGCACGGTGGCGCAGCGGTAGAGTTGCTGCCTTACAGCGAATGCAGCGCCGGAGACTCAGGTTCGATGGAGACTCAGGTCCTGACTATGGGCGCCGTCTGTAAAGAGTTTGTGCGTTCTCCCCGTGACCTGCGTGGGTTTTCTCCGAGATCTTCAGTTTCCTCCCTCACTCCAAAGACGTGCAGGTATGTAGGTTAATTGACTGGGTAAATGTAAAAATTGTCCCTAGTGTGTGTAGGATAGTGTTAATGTGCGGGGATCGCTGGGCGGCGCGGACCCATTGGGCCGAAGGGCCTGTTTCCACGCTGTATCTCTAAATCTAAAAATCTTTTTTAAAATGAGCAGCGTGGCTTTTCTCTGGGAGCTGCGGTTTCCTTCCACACTCCAAAGGCTAATTGGCTACGGTAAAATTGTCACCTGTCCGTCGAGCATGCAGGATAGTATTAATGTGCGGTGATCGCTGGGTGGCACGCACTCGGTGGGCCGATGGGCCGATGGGCCTGTTTCTGCGCTGTATCTCTGAACTAAGGGAAACTAAACTAGATAACCATTCAAATGTTACTTTGGGAATTGACATGCAGAAAAAAGCTGTGTTCAGGGAAACTTTAGTCTGAAGAAGGGTCCCGACCCTTTTAGTCAGAGAGTTGTGAATCTGTGGAATTCTCTGCCTCAGAGGGCAGTGGAGGCCAATTCTCTGAATGCATTCAAGAGAGAGCTAGATAGAGCTCTTAAGGATAGCGGAGTCAGGGGGTATGGGGAGAAAGCAGGAACGGGGTACTGATTGAGAATGATCAGCCATGATCACATTGAATGGCGGTGCTGGCTCGAAAGGCCGAATTGCCTACTCCTGCACCTATTGTCTATTGTCTATTGTCATCCGACCATTTCCTCCTATAATACGATACAATACGATACGATAACACGTTATTCATCCCCGGAGGAAAATTGGGGCCTGACCCGCTGAGTTCCTCCAGCAGTGTGATTTTGACCCAGTATAATGCCTGTCCAGTTCCCACCTGCATACACACCAGCAGAGGCCAGTAGAGAGAGCAAACAAGGAAGGCAGCAGTAACAATACCGGAAATACTCAGCAGGTCAGACAGCATCTTAAAGGAACTCACCATCAGGATCCGAATGAGTGTCAGATTTATTACAGCAGATGAGTCCACTTGGCTTAAGTCAGCCTCTGGTGCAGCAGTAGAGTGTGGACCCAGGTCCCATCCTCAAGTCAAGTCAAGTCAATTTTATTTGTACAGCACATTTAAAAACAACCCACGTTGACCAAAGTGCTGTACATCAGTTCAGGTACTAAGAACGAACATACAATGGCACACAAACATAACAGCACATACATAAACAGTTCACAGCGCCCCCTCAGAGGGCCTCAAACGCTAGGGAGTAGAAATAGGTTTTGAGCCTGGACTTAAAGGAGTCGATGGAGGGGGCAGTTCTGATGGGGAGAGGGATGCTGTTCCACAGTCTAGGAGCTGCAACCGCAAAAGCGCGGTCACCCCTGAGCTTAAGCCTAGACCGCGGGATAGTCAGTAGCCCCAAGTCGGCCGACCTGAGGGACCTGGAGTTAGAGTGGTAGGTTAGAAGATTTTTAATAGGGGGGGGGGGGCAAGCCCGTTTAGGGCTTTGTATGTGAATAGGAGGAGCTTGAAGTTGATTCTGTACTGTACTGGGAGCCAGTGGAGAGAGGCCAGAATCGGGTTGATGTGGTCCCTTTTACGGGTACCCGTCAGGAGTCTGGCTGCGGCGTTTTGGACCAATTGCAGGCGGGACAGGGATGATTGGCTGATCCCAGTGTATAGGGAGTTGCAGTCGTCTAAGCGGGGGGAGATGAATGCATGGATGATTTTTTCAATGTCGTCAAATGGTTTGATTTTAGCTATGGTACGAAGCTGGAAGAAGCTGTCTGCATGGAGTTTGTCACTGCGTATTTGTGGGTTGTTCAAAAGAATTTCACTGTGCTGTGCACACGTGACAATATTAAACAATTGAACCACTGAGATTATTTAACTTGGTGCAGACATTGTGGGCCAAAGGGCCTGTTACTGTTCTCTGTTCTATCTATGCTGCACAAAGTTTTTGTGGATTTGCTGAAGGAAAAGATTTTTTTATTACAATTTGTATCTTGCCTAAATGTATTGGAGGATTTTGGTTTGACAATTTTTTAAATTTTTCATTGTTTGCTTTTTTCCAGAAAGATGAAGCTGCAAAGTGCGTCGACATCTTCGCTGGAAGACCGCATGAAACGCAACATTCATTCCTTCCAGCGGACACCGGCAGCTTTGGAGAAGAACTTCATGAAAAAGTGATTCGGGCTGTAAGTGTGAACCGACCGGAGTAGAGGTCCTGTCCGAAGGCGGTTCACCCACAAAATACAGCCGCTGCCACCTTTGCCTTTTCCTGAAGGAAAAATAATTTAGGAGCGAGAAATCGATATGACTCAGGGAAACCCCATTTCAAATGCTAATTGATTCTGAGCCCCTTCCCATTTCCCCCATCGACCGCCAAGCGCATCGAAAGATGCGCGTCCAGTTTTTTTTAAAGAGTGTCAGTACAAAACTGGAAATAAGTCGATAGAAATAGCAGACTTGTTCCTTGGAGACTGCCCCAGCCAGATCTCACGATTCCTTGGAGACTGCCCCACCAGATCTCACGATCCGCCCGTTATGTCTGGTTTGTTCATGGTCCGGAATAGCCCATCGGTGTTCAGATATCCCATGAAGGTGCTTGTCCCATTGAGGCGATCATTGTTGATCTGCAGAGATAAACCCAGAGTGGTTACATTTACATTGACATGTGGGGTAGAAGGAAGGCATTCGGCCCATCAAGTTTATGCCAGCCCTCCGAGCAATTCTATTTTTCCGCTAATTTTCCCTGTTCCACTATTCTCCACATTCCCATCCTTTCTAACACCCATGTATACCAGAGGCAAATTATCGGCCAATTGTCCTACAACCACGTGTTTTGGAGATGTGGGAGGAAACCAGAGCAATGGGGGAAGCCCAACCAGTCACAGGAGGAATGAACAAACTCCGCATAGCATCATCAGGCAGGATCGAACCTGGGTCACTTGAGCTTTGAGTAAACAACTCTACCAGCTGGCGACTTAACGGCACGGTGGCGCAGCGGTAGAGTCGCTGCCTTGGAGCGCTTGCAGCGCCGGAGACCCGGGTTCGATCCTGACTACGGGTGCTGTCTGTACAGAGCTTGTACGTTCTCCCCGTGACCTGCCTGGGTTTTCTACGAGATCTTTGGTTTCCTTCAACTTTCCAAAATTATACAGGTATGTGGGTAAATTGGCTTGGTAAATGTAAAAATTGTCCCTGGTGTGTGAATGATGGTGTTCATGTGTGGGGATCGCTGGTCGACACAGACCCGGTGGGCCGAAGGGCCTGTTTCCGTGCTGTCTCTCCAAACTAAACTGAAGCTGCTCCACTAGGCAACTGGGATCGGTTAGTAAATGCCGGTGTTTAAAATACAAGTGTGATGCAGGGAGATTCTCAACAAGTTTTTTATATCTTGTGAAAAGGAAATACTGGGGTCAGGCAGCATCTGTGGAGGGAGGGAGAGATGTTGAGCTTCCTGACGTTCTGATACATATCAGTTCTGATCTCTAGGACTTGAATATTTGGAGTGCTTCTCTGTTTATTGTTTGGTGTTTATTATCTGCAATTATTTTTGCTTGCCATTGTTCAGGTGTGGGCTAAAGGCGGTAATGAGTGAGGCGTGGGGTTTGTGAATCTCACTCTGGGTGGCTGACCTAAGCTGGTAACTACAAAGTAAATGTTGGCACAGTACAACTGAGTGGGAAAAGTCAGCATTGCAGTGTTACCAGGCGTCTTGAATACAGAAGGAGCTGGAATTGTGCTCCTCATATGGAATGATTAATGACGTGCATATGGATTCAGATGTGCATGTCCACCCCAGATTACCAACTCCCAACTTGCATACAACCTGTACATAGGCTGGAATACAAGCCGAGCATTTTCTGGAATTCTACGCTCCTGTTTCTCCACGCTAAGATTGAGGATTTGTGCAAAACTGTTATTATTTTTCATTCTCTCTCTCTCTTTCTCTCTCTCTCTTTCTCTCTCTTTCTCTCTCTCTTTCTCTCTCTCTTTCTCTCTCTCTTTCTCTCTCTCTGTCTCTGTCTCTCTCTCTCTCTCTCTCTCTCTCTCTCTCTCTCTCTCTCTCTCTCTCTCTCTCTCTCTCTCTCTCTCTCTCTCTCTCTCTCTCTCTCTGTGTCTCTCTCTCTGTCTCTCTCTCTCTCTCTCTTTCTCTCTCTCTTTCTCTTTCTCTGTCTCTCTCTCTCTCTCTCTCTCTCTCTCTCTCTCTCTCTCTCTCTCTCTCTCTCTCTCTCTCTCTCTGTCTCTCTCTCTTTTTTTGGTAGCTGAGCAGGATCTGCCTTTTCTTCCACTTGTAGAAATGCCACTGTCAGCATTTTCTTCCCACAGGTGCAGCTCTCATTTTCAAGCCGCCGTACTCAGCTGGGCGATTTATCCTGGGCTTTGTACTGCCGTCGCCTGAGGTGTGCACACAACTGCAACCCAGCAGAGATTAATGTAACGGTAGTCACCGGGTTCATCCCTCTCCTCACCCCTGCAGTTGCCCAGCGTGGTTGGGGTGGATTAATTAATGTGTTCGATTTCTCCGCCTGAATCCAGCGACTTCAGCGCAGAGAAACAGCTGAGTGTGGCTGGAAGGCAGCATTAGTTTTCTAATTACAGCTACACCAGGTCGCACACATTCACCAAGTGGCCCACAGGGAGGGCGCAGAGGGCTGAGTTTTCCAGAACATTCCTATGAGATTAGACACAAAGTGCTGGGGTAACTCAGCGGATAGGCAGCATCTCTGGAGAGAAGGAATGGGCGACGTTTCGGGTCGAAACCCTTCTTCAGACTGGTGTCAGGGGAGGGGGCGAAACCGCCCCCCTGACATCAGTCTGAAGAAGGGTCTCGACCCGAAACGTCACTCATTCCTTCTCTCCACAGATGCTGCCCGTCCCGCTGAGTTACTCCAGCATTTTGTGTCTTCGATTTAAACCAGCATCTGCAGTTCCTTCTTACAAACATTGTTATGAGAATCTCTTTCACCAACTTATATGTAGTGTAAATAATTATCAATTGTATTTTGGTTGCCAGAAGAGTATCTTGACATTCAGGCATTACACCTTTGATCTGTTTGCACAAATTAATCTGTAAATAACTTCCTGATTTATTTGATACTTTTTATTAAAGCTGATGTATAAAACTCAGTTTAAATTCCTGGGAAATTTGATGGCAACATTTCCAATGTCATAATTTTGTATATTTTAAGCAATAAAGTCATGTAAAAATTGTTTTTTTTTCCTTCTGTCTGATTGATCGGAAAATCGACATGGCAACAGGCCCTTCAGCCCACCAAATCCCTGCTGTCCCACTCATGATCACCCGTTCACACTTGTTGTTATCTCACTTTCACTCACTGCATAACAGGGGCAAATTTACAGAGGCCAATTAACCTACAAACCCGCACGCCTTTTGAGATGCGGGAGGATACTGGAAGAAACGTGATTGTGTAGAGAATGTGCAAACTCCACACTGACAGCACCCGAGATCAGGATCGAACCAAGATCTCCAGCACTGTAAGGTTCACTGTTATGTTCATTATGTTTTAGTCAATGGCAATGTATAATACAGCATGGAAATAGGTCCTTCGGCCCAACTCGCCCACGTTGGCCAACATGCCCCATCTACACTAGTCTCACCTGCCCGCATTAGACCCATATCCTTCTAAACCTATCCTATTCATATTCAAATGTTTTTTTGAATGTTGCGATAGTACCTGCCTTGTCTTTGCATATTCTAAAGAATGCTCTCAATCCAATCGTGTAGAGGTGTACAGAATCATGAGAGGAATAGATCGGGTAGATGCACAGCGTCTCTTGCCCAGTATAGGAGAATCGAGAACCAGTTTACATATTTTTAGGGTGAGGGGGAAAAGATTTCATAGGAACCTGAGGAGTGACATTTTCACACAAAGGGTGGTGGGTATATGGAACGAGCTACCGGAGGAGGAAGTTGAAGCAGGTACTATTACAATGTTTAAGAAACATTTAGACAGTTACATGGATGGGACAGGTTTAGAGGGGTATGGGCCAAACGCAGGCAAGTGGGACTAGTGTAGATGGGACATGTCGGTCGGTGTGGACAAGTTGGGCCGAAGGGCCTGTTTCCACGCTGTCTGACTCTACAAACCTTTAGTGTGCAGCAGGCAATTAAGGTTTTGCCTAGACCCGCCGGGCAGGAACCTGATTTATTTGATTAGTACTTTCATTTGTGTGACTCGAGTTAATAACATTGGCCGGTCATGGTGATTGTTGTTCCCTGTTGTAAAAGGAAAAAGAAGACCCTGATTTATATACTCTTCTTCCATGACTTAAGGACTTCCCAAAGCATTTTTTACAACCAGTTAAATGCTTTATTATGTGATCGCTGTTGGAATGCAAGCTCCCACAAACAGCCATGTGATAGTGGCCAGTTCATGTGACTCTGATGTTGATTGGGAGCTACATATTAGTTTGGAGATGCAGCGCGGAAACAGGCCCTTCGGCCCACCGGGTCCGCGCCGCCCAGCGATCCCCGCACATTAACACTATCCCACACACCAGGGACAATTTTTACATTTACCAAATCTATTAACCTACAAACCTGTACGTCTTTGGAGTGTGGGAGGAAACCGAAGATCTCGGAGAAAACCCACGCAGGTCACGGGGAGAACGTACAAACTCCGTACAGACAGCACCCGTACTCGGGATCGAACCCGGGTTGATGGCGCTGCATTCGCTGTAAGGCATCAACTCTACCGCTGTGCCACCGTGCCACCCCATATATATATATATTGTTCAAGGCATGGCAAAAATAGCACTGTGCAATCATTTTCAAATACTTTGAAGAGCAGGCAGGCCCCTTTATATTTAATAAACATTTGGGACTATCACGGGTATTGACAACTAGGGAGGACAGAATATCCTAAACCCACTCTGCAATACCAGTCTGAAGAAGGGTCTCGACCCGAAACGTCACCCAATCCTTCTCTCCAGAGATGCTGCCTGTCCCGCTGAGTTACTCCAGCTTTTTGTGTCTATCTTTGGTTTAAACCAACATACCAGTTTTTAATACAGGAGAGGGATGGTCATACACTCTTAGAATGACTGTAAAAATATCCAATTAATTCCACTCTTTCCCCATAACCCTACCATATTTCCAATTCAAATATTAATTTTTAAACTTGCGACTGAATTTTCTTCCTCTATTTTCAGGCAGTGCATCACAGTTCAGAGAACAAAATATTTTTATCAGAAGAATGGTTTCGACCCGAAATGTCAGCTATTCCTTTTCTCCAGAGATGCTGTCTGACCCTCTGAGTGTACTCCAGCATTTTCTGCCTTATCTTCAGTGTAAACCAGCATCTGCAGTTCCTTCCTACACTAAATATTTTACCAGCCTTAAATCTGGTTCTTTACCCAAGATTTGAATTTTTTTCCTTCAGTCTCGGGTCTTAGGAGAATGATATTTACTTATGCAGTCCCTCTGCACAACTGAACACAACTGAAATCCCTGGGAAAGTTCCTACTTTGCTTCCTCTCCAAGGCCCAATGCTCTATAAATCTGCCCAGTTACTCAAAGTGTTGCAAATTTCCACATATTAGCAAAACTAAATAATTTCACACCAATTGGAATAAAACTACATTTATTACCAAATTTGAGTTTGAATTGATTTGAGGTGAATGTGAAAGATATGGAATTTACATTTTTTTAGTGACCATGTGGTCTGTTTTTTTCCCTCCTATAATCGATAGATGTGTTGGTAAATGAATTGGCTGCTGTAAATTACCTCATGGCAAAAAGAATCAAAGGGGAGTTGAAAGAGCATCTGTCAGAATAAGTTGCAGGTGTAACAAGGAGGGGGAATGAAGACTAATCAGATTCTTCTCACATCACCCTATTCGCAATCTAGAAAAGACCAGATGGGCCAAACGGCCTGTGCCCTTTTTTTCAGAGATACAGAATGGAAACAGGACCTTCAGCCCATCGCGATCCCACCGACCAATGATTGCCCATTCGCACTGGTTCCATGTCATCCCACTTTCACATCCACTCCCTACACACCAGGGGCAACTAACCTACAAACCTGCACATCTTTGGGATGTGGGAGGAAACCCACGCGGTTACAGGGGAGAATTTGCAAACTCCACACATGCAACACCCGAGGTCAGGATCGAACCCAGGTCTCTGATGCTGTGAGGCAGCAGCTGTGTCACTGTGCTTCCCGAAACACAAGGTTTGTTGGAAAGAAACACAGTATTAATAATCTGTTGTTGGAAGCAGGTGTTTATTTTTTCATTAGATCTATGAAGAACAATTCAGAAGCAGGAAGACGATTTAACTTTATTACCTTCCATCACAGTGAGGAATGTGGAATCCGCTGTGGTGGATGTTAATGTTAAATTTTATTTTATGTGGCTGTGTGTCTTGTTGCCTTTCACTTAGTATTGGCAGTATTGTAACTCAAATTTCACTGTACCTTAATTGGTACATGTGACAATAAATTGATCTTCAAATCTTGACTACTCTGAAAAATAAAGGGTGGAGAAAAATGAATGAAAAATGGAGGGAGAAAATAAAATTTCACAAGCTTTAGTTCCAAGCCCTGTCTATTTTGAGATAAAACACAAAAGACCAGTTTCTTACAATAAAATGTAATTTCTGAGATAATAACATACTTTAAATGACTTGTTATTGTGAATGGTTTTAGACCCTATTAAGAGGTTTATGCCAAAATCCATAAACAAACTATAAATGTTGTCTCCAAGTCTAACGTAAAATGGATCAACGATCAGCTAATCAGGAAAGAGGTTCCCTTCATCAAACATTTGTTCATTGAAATAAGAACAGACCTTTGAGAAACACAAGATAACGATAGTTTCTTAAATAACCTAGTTACTTATCGTTGGAAAGGTAAATATGTACACCATATATTAGATAATAATTGGCTCTGCAAGAAGTTACTAATAACCCTTTTGATGCATTTAATAAACTTGCAGGTTCTCCTGTGTATTTTCCTTAAGCCAAATTTAATTATTTGTCTGCAGAATTATTGCCTGCATTGATTATCTCTTTGTGATCTTTGCCCTTGATGTCTCCACTTGGCTTATCCCCCTCCTTGACCTCTGACCTTCAATGTCTCCCTCTGCATTTATTTTTCCAATTTCTGGCTTTGCTTGTTTTTGTCGAACGAGAGGCGAGTCTCATCAACGAGAAGTCATAGTCTGATCCTTGGTGCGTGCGGGATTGACAGTTCTCCGGGATAAATGGGTCCCTTTCAGAATGGCAGGCAGTGACTAGTGGGGTACCGCAAGGCTCGGTGCTGGGACCGCAGCTATTTACAATATACATTAATGACTTGGATGAAGGGATTAAAAGTACCATTAGCAAATTTTCAGATGATACAAAGCTGGGGGTAGTGTGAACTGTGAGGAAGATGCTATGAGGTTGCAGGGTGACTTGGACAGGTTGTGTGAGTGGGCGGATGCATGGCAGATGCAGTTTAATGTGGAGTATTGGAGTATTACTGCAGCTGCGGCTCACCGGCAGTCTCTCCGTTTTTTTTTGTGTTTTTTTGTCATTGTCGTTCTTAAATGTACGTTTTGTTTTATTTTTAATTCTGTGTATGTGGGGGGGTGGTGGGGGGGTTGGGGGAAACCTTTTTTTCAATCTCCTCCTCAACGGAGATGCGACCTTTACCGTGTCGTATCTCCGTTCGCGCTACGGCCTAACATCGTGGAGTTGGCGGCCTCCAGCTGGGATCGACCTCGAAGACTCCGGTCGCAGGGCCTGGACTTACCATCTCGGAGGCTTCGGCCGTGGGCCCTGCAGACCGCAACATCGGGAGTTCGCAGGTCCCTGGCTGGCGACCGGCTTTTGGGAGCTCCAGCCGTAGCAGCTTCGACCGCCCCGAAGCGCGAGGTACGATCGACCCGCCCGCAGGCCCTTCATCGCCCTGCGTGGCCTGGCTGCAGCACTTTACATCGCCCGGTGGGGGCTCAGGACTCTCATCGCCCTGCGTGGCTCGGCCGCGGCACTTTACATCGCCCGGTGGGGGCTCAGGACTCTCATCGCCCTGCGTGGCTCGGCCCTGGGACTTTACATCGCCCGGTGGGGGCTTCAAGGGGTTGGGAGCCTCGACTGCCTCGTGGCGCCACGGGAGAAGAATGAGGAGGAGATAAGAGGAGATAAGTTGCAGGTGTAACAAGGAGGGGGAATGAAGACTAATCAGATTCTTCTCACATCACCCTATTCGCAATCTAGAAAAGACCAGATGGGCCAAACGGCCTGTGCCCTTTTTTTCAGAGATACAGAATGGAAACAGGACCTTCAGCCCATCGCGATCCCACCGACCAATGATTGCCCATTCGCACTGGTTCCATGTCATCCCACTTTCACATCCACTCCCTACACACCAGGGGCAACTAACCTACAAACCTGCACATCTTTGGGATGTGGGAGGAAACCCACGCGGTTACAGGGGAGAATTTGCAAACTCCACACATGCAACACCCGAGGTCAGGATCGAACCCAGGTCTCTGATGCTGTGAGGCAGCAGCTGTGTCACTGTGCTTCCCGAAACACAAGGTTTGTTGGAAAGAAACACAGTATTAATAATCTGTTGTTGGAAGCAGGTGTTTATTTTTTCATTAGATCTATGAGGAGGAGATAAGACTTTGCCTTCCATCACAGTGAGGGTATGCCTAGAGCAATCACTGTGATGGCTGTTTTGTGTAAAAAATTGTATCTGTGTCTTGTGCTTTTTGATGTCTGCTGCCGGACCCTGACGTGAGAGGACGCTGGCGTTGAGTATTCGCCGCTTTTCCGTCAGGATAGTTTGTCTGTCTCTATGTTAAATGTATTTGTAAAGCGCTTTGAGCATGTGATAAGGCGCTATATAAAATAAATATATTATTATTATTATTATTATTATTATAAGTGTGAGGTTATCCACTTTGGTGGTAAGAATAGGAAGGCAGAGTATTATCGGAATGGTGTCAAGTTAGGAACAGTGGACGTACAACGAGATCTGGGTGTCCTAGTGCATCAGTCACTGAAAGGAAGCATGCAGGTACAGCAGGCAGTGAAGAAAGCCAATGGAATGTTGGCCTTCATAACAAGAGGAGTTGAGTGTAGGAGCAAAGAGGTCCTACTGCAGTTGTACAGGGCCCTAGTGAGACTGCACCTGTACTGCAGTTTTGGTCTCCAAATTTGAGGAAGGATATTCTTGCTATTGAGGGTGTGCAGAGTAGGTTTACTAGGTTAATTCCCGGAATGGCGGGACTGTCATATGTGGAAAGACTGGAGCGACTAGGCTTGTATACACTGGAATTTAGAAGGATGAGAGGGGATCTTATCGAAACGTATAAGATTATTAAGGGGTTGGACACGTTAGAGGCAGGAAACATGTTTCCAATGTTGGGGGAGTCCAGAACAAGGGGCGACAGTTTAAGAATAAGGGGTAGGCCATTTAGAACAGAGATGAGGAAAAACTTTTTCAGTCAGAGAGTTGTGAATCTGTGGAATTCTCTACCTCAGAAGACAGTGGAGGCCAATTCTCTGAATGCATTCAAGAGAGAGCTAGATAGAGCTCTTAAGGATAGCGGAGTCAGGGGGTCTGGGGAGAAGGCAGGAACGGGGTACTGATTGAGGATGATCAGCCATGATCACATTGAATGGCGGTGCTGGCTCGAAGGGCCGAGTGGCCTACTCCTGCACCTATTGCCTATTGTCTATTGCATCATTAAGGAATCATGAGTCCCAAATTCTGCCTTTCCACACTTCCACTTTATTGCACATCTCTGATTGTTATCATGTTGCACCCCTCTCTCTCTCTCCCCGTCCCTCCCCCACCCTTGTCGTAGTACTAGTTTCACTGTCGTCCTGGTGAGTTTCCTTGTCAGCATAACTCGTTAACATCTAGCCCACAACCAACAATGGACCGCCTTCCTTGATCATCGTTACTTTTCTGCATATCTTTCATTAATTTGTTGTACATCTCTCTCTCTATCACCGTCTATGTCTCTTCTCCCTCGCCCTGACTCTCGGTGAGAAGAAGGGTCTCAACCCGAAACGTCACACATTCCTTTTCTCCAGAGATGCTGTCTGACTCGCTGAGTTACTCCAGCATTTAGTGTCTACTGATTTTTACCATTCTGCTACTGGATGCCCTGCAAGAACATTGAACAAGGAACATTGAAGTGCATAAAAGAACCAGGCCCTTCAGCCCATAATGTCTGTGCCCTCTTTCCCTGCACCCCCACCCCGGTGAGCACACTTCCCCAGCACCCCTGTCACTCTGCCCCTTTCCCCTCCGTACGCTCATCTCCCATCCCATGACCATATTTCCATCTTTCCCTTCCACCCATATCCCTCCCTCGGGCTTTGCATTTCAATGTTCTTCTGCTTATCTGACAACATTTGTCTCTTTTCATCTCTGGCGGATGGGTGGAGTAAGTGACAAATACTAATCACCCCTGGTCTGTATCCACCTATCACTTGCCAAACTTTGTCCTGCTCCCCCGCCTCTTTCAGCTTCCCCTTCCCTACTTCATCTGTCTGACGGGTCTTGACCTGAAGTGACCTCCATCCATTTATGTTCAGGTACATGGTACCCGCTGATACCTCCAGCACTTTAATTTTAGACTTGGCCATTGGGACCTGTCTCCCACCCAGTATTCTCTGGGCTAATCTTTCTCAAAGATTTATCCCCCATTAAACCTGAAGATTCTAAATAGGGTCTTACATTCATGCCATCGCCGTAAGGATCACATGGGCGGCACGGTGGCGCTGCGGTAGAGTTGCTGCCTTACAGCGAATGCAGCGCCAGAGACTCAGGTTCGATCCTGACTACAGGCGCCGTCTGTACGGAGTTTGTACGTTCTCCCCGTGACCTGCGTGGGTTTTCTCCGAGATCTTCGGTTTCCTCCCACACTCCAAAGACGTACAGGTATGTAGGTTAATTGACTGGGTAAATGTAAAAATTGTCCCTAGTGTGTGTAGGATAGTGTTAATGTGCGGGGATCGCTGGGCGGCGCAGACTCGGTGGGCCGAAGGGCCTGTTTCCGCGCTGTATCTCTAAATCTAAAAAAAATCTAAATCCAGATAGACTTTGTTATACAGAAAAGTCAAACACACCACTGAAGATGGGTCTTGACCCAAAACGTCACCCATTCCTTCTCTCCTGAGATGCTGCCTCACCTGCTGAGTTACTCCAGCATTTTGTAAATAAATACCTTCGATTTGTACCAGCTTCTGCAGTTATTTTCTTATACTAATGATATGAAATCTCCTGACATCCGAAGGCAGGCACGGGTTACTGATTGTGGACGATCAGCCATGATCACAATGAATGGCGGTGCAGGCTTGAAGGGCCGAATGGCCTCCTCCCGCACCTATTTTCTATGTTTCTACGATACAAATTCAAACGGTACATCTGCCTGCACGAGGTCCATAATCTCTCCATTCCTTGCCTGTTCATGTGCCTGTCTAAATGCCTCTTAAATATTGTTATTGTATCTGCTTCCTCTACTTCCCCTAGTTTAGAAGGTTGAGAGGGGGGAGGGGCCTCATTGAAACTTACAGAATAATGAAAGGCTAGACGCAGGAAAAATGTTCCTGATGTTGGGGGAGTCCAGAACCAGGGGTCACAGTTTAAGAATAAGGGGGAGGCCATTTAGGACTGAGATGAGGAAAAACTTTTTCATTCAGAGTTGTGAATCTGTGGAATTCTCTGCCACAGAAGGCAGTGGAGGTCAATAGATAGAGTGGATGTGGAAAGGATGTTTCCACTGGTGGGAGAGTCTAGGACCAGAGGTCACAGCCTCAGAAGGGCGCTCTTCTAGAAAGGAGGTGAGGAGGAACTTCATTAGTCAGAGGGTAGTTAATCTGTGGAACATTGTCACAGAGGGCTGTGGAGGCCAAGTCAGTGGATATTTATAAGGCAGAGATAGACAAATTCCTAATTAGAAGGTAGACACAAAATGCTGGAGTAACTCAGCGGGTCAGGCAGCATGCTGCCTGACCCGCTGAATTACTCCAGCATTTTGTGTCTACCTTCGATTTAAACCAGCATCTGCAGTTCTTTCCTACAAATTCTTAATTAGAACGCGTATCGAGGGTTATGGGGAGAAAGCAGGAAAAAGGGATTAGGTGGCAGAGATCGGCCATGATTGAATGGCGGAGTGGACTTGATGGGCCAAATGGCCTAAATCTACTCCTATAACTCGTGAATAGTAATTTTATTTGGCATCAGTGCCTTGAGTGCTCTTGGTTAGGGAAGTCAATGTTTAACTAACAGTTCCTGTTTCCAGCGAACTAGATGATAATGGAATGGAATTTGCATTACAAATCTTCCATGGGCGGCTACCTTGACATACCTGTTCTCCAGGTAAAGAAAAGTTGCAAGTGACAATGGAAATTTGTCTGCTTGGGAGCAAGTTTTCGGCTTGGGAGCTTCAGAAGAAAGGTCCTGACCTGAAACTGCAGATGCTGGTTTATACCAAAGATAGACACAAAGTGCTGGAGTAACTCAGCGGGTCAGGCAGCGTCTCTGGAGAAAAATGATGGATGATGTTTTGGCTTGGGATCTTTCTTCAGGCTAAGTCTGAAGAAAAGTCCTGGCCCGAAACATCAGCCATCCTTTTTCTCTGGAGATGTAGCCTGAACCTATTGAGTTACTCCAGCATTTTGTGTCTATCCTGGACTGAAACGCTGTCTATCTATTTCTTCCCACAGATGCTGCCTGACCCGTTGAGTTCCTCCTGCAGTTTGTTCTTTGTGCAGGTTTCCAGCAACTACAGCCTCGGCAAAGTCTCTCGGCAATGGGAATCTGTCACGCGCATTAGTCAACACATTAAATAGTGTCAATATTTATTCAAGTACGACATTGTTTACAAGCAGTCAGATTTTTCACCTCTTTGTCAGCCTTTCCCAGGCCCAGTGAGCAGTTTGTCAACCTGTTGGAATGCTTAGCACCCTGCTGAGTCAGCACCTGGTGGTGGAATGACACTGGAGGAGATAGGGATCGTTAACTGAATGCATGTATCTCAAGGCAATGCGTTAACTGAACGCACGTATCCATGAGACCCCCTTAAAGCTTTTCACTGCACCCCGGTACACGTGATAATAAACCTAACTAACTAACTAACTAACTAACTAACTAACTAACTAACTAACTAACTAACCAACTAACTAACTAACTAACTAACTAACTAACTAACTAACTAACTAACTAACTAACTAACTAACTAACTAACTAACCCTGGCATGCTCTGTAATTGTTACTTGAGAGAGTTGAGCAGAATCTCTGGAGAGAAGGAGTGGGTGATGTTTCGGTTCGAGACCCTTCTCCTCGACCCGAAATGTCACCCATTCCTTCTCTCCAGAGACGCAGCCTGTCCCGCTGAGTTACTCCATCTTTTTGTGTCTATCTTCGGTTTAAACCAGCATCTGCAGTTCCTTCCTACACATGAGAGAGATGAGGTCAGGGATTTACAGTAGAGGTGGGCGGCACGGTGGCGCAGCGGTAGAGTTGCTGCCTTACAGCGCCAGAGACCCGGGTTCGATCCTGACTACGGGTGCTGTCTGTTTGGAGTTTGTAGGATCTCCCCATGACCCCATGTGTTCTCTCTGGGTGCTCCGGTTTCCTCCCACACTCCATAGACGTACAGGTTTGTAGGTTAATCGGCTTTGTTAAAAAATTGTAACTTGTCCCCAGTGTATAGACAGGATAGTGCTAATGTAGGGGTGATCGCTGGTCAGTATGGACGTAGAGGACCGAAGGGCCTGTTTCCGCACTATATCTCTAAACTAAACTAATCTAAAACAGTGCTAAATTCTCCACCGTGTCTTAGTGCTGCAGCGAGGATTACCTATTGCAGAGACTTCTTGTTTCTCATCCATCAGGTATACCTGGTTTGGGTGGTGCTGAGGTTACTGGTTTATTGTGGAGATTATTCTCAACACCAGTGCCCCACAAAAATGCGATCAATCCTCTTCCACACTCCCTATACACTCATGGCTTTATGGCCAAAGTGCTGGAGTAACTCAGCGGGACGGACTGCTAGGGTTTCCAACTGTCCCGTATTAGCCGGGACATCCCGTATTTTGGGCTAAATTAGTTTGTCCCATATGGGGCCGCCCTAGTCCCGTATTAGTAGGGTTGTCAACTTCCTCACTCCCAAATAAGGGACAAAGGGTGACGTCGCCGCCCCGCGCCCCAGGTAACCTCACCCAGCCAGCGGCCACGTGCTCCCATTCCACCAATGGCGGCCGCCCGAGCCGGGAGGTGTAGCCTTGTCCCATATTTGGGAGTGAGGAAGTTGGCAACCCTACAGATAGCATCTGTGGAGAGAAGGAATGGGCGACACTTCGGGTCAAGACCCTTCTTCAGACTTCAAGACTTCGCACATTCCTGCTCTCCAGAGATGCTGCCCGTCCTGCTGAGTAACTCCAGCATTTTGTGTCTATCCTTGCTGTAAACTAGCATCAGTAGTTCCTTTCAACGCAGTATAGACGGAGAACATGGAGAAGAGACGTTTCGCGTCAGGACCCTTCTTCAGACTAATTGGGTGGGTGGGTGGGTACTGGAAGCAAGGAAAGACTAGGACAACAGCTGACATCAGGCAGGGTGGTTCCCTGATAGGCCAATTGTTGGCTAGGGATGGTATGATCCCAAGAGGGATACATCTTTGCGAACCGTGGAAATGGTTAGTCGACTTTTAATGGAGGAAGGTGGGAGATGGGGGAGGTGGAGTGTTTGTATGTTGCCTAAAATTAGAGAATTCAACGTTCAAACCGCAGGGTCATAAGCTACCCAAGCGAACCCCACCTGTCCTGTCAGGCATCAACTTTCCTAACTGTGACAGAGTCCATGGAGTTTATATTCCCTTCCTCAAATCCCACTGAACTGGAGTGGAAGCAGAACAATCGTAGCAACAACTAGAGACTAGTCCTGAGCTACTATCCACCTCATTGGAAACCTTCGGACTATCTTTGTTTGGACTTTACTGGCTTTATCTTGCACTAAATGTTACCCACGTTATTCCCTTGATCATATATCGGTACATTGTGGACGGCTCGATTGTAGTTGTGTTTTGTCTTTCCACTGACTGGTCAGCCTGAAACAAAAAGTTTTGCACTGTACCTCGGTACACGTGAGAGTAAATTAAACTCAAACCCAAGCTAAAATTCTCCCTTCCATGGGACTACCAAAGTAGAAGACAGAAAGTATATGTGTGTTTCGTGTCAAATCAAGAGTCCGTCTTCATCATAAAGACGTGATCACGTGAGTTGAATTCTTTCTTATGTTACACTGTGTCACGTTTACAAATCAGCCTTCACCCTGTTTGGCAGCGAGTTTGCTCCTTGCACATCTTTGAGCAATTCGTGCGATTTACAAACTCATCCAAGCGCAGATTAAATCAGTTTGCATCAATCCTTGCCAAGATTAACAGAAAGAATTCCGCATCAGATCCCAGCGAGTTGAACTATTGCACACTTTCATGCTTCTCACAATGAAAGAGGACTGTGCTAAGGAGAGCCTTCTTCACGAACAGGGTTATAAATCAGCAGAAATCTGTACATTAGAGGGCTGTCAATGCTCTGACATACGGCCCCTCAAACATGGCTCACTGAAAGTTAATATAACGGCAACATCTCTCCATCTCCTGCCTGCCTTTCTTTCTTTTTGCCCATTGTATTCCATCTGTGATGTCCTTGTCTATTTGCTTGGCCAATCTATAACAACTCCCTGAATCCCAGTCTGAAGAAGGGTGTCGACCTGAAACATCACCCATTCCTTCTATCCACAGATGCTGCCTGTCCCGCTGAGCTACTCCAGCATTTTGTGTCTATCTTCCCTGAATCCTCTCATGTCCTTATCATGGTTCACATGACTATCGAGCTTTGCATCATTAAAATAGCTGGAAATATTGCATTTGATCTTCATATCGCAATAGTTAATGTGGACCATGCGCAGGTCGGATGCAAGGGCAGCAGGGTGGTGCAGTGGTCGAACTGCTACCTTACATCGCCATAGACTGTCTGTATGGAGTTTGTATATTGTCCCCTTGACCCATGTGGGTTTTCTCCAGGAGCTCCGGTTTCCTCCCGTACTCCAAAGACTTACAGGTTTGTAGGTTAATTGGCTTGGTATAATTGTAAACTGTCCCTTGTTGTGTAGGATAGTGTTAGTGTGCGGGGATCGCTGGACGGCGTGGACTCAGTGGGCCGAAAGGCCTGTTTCCACACTGTAAACTAAACCAAACTAAATTACACTAAACTAAACTGATCACTGCCCTCCCACTGGTCACAGCCTTACCAACCAAAGAAAAGGACTTGTTGATTTCTGCTCCGTTTCCTGTCAATGAACCCATCCTCAATCCACAGACAAACTCCAGGCCATCATCTCCCAGACTTTTTACTTAGAGATACAGCGTGGAAAGAGGCCCTTCGACCCTACGAGTCCGCGCCGACCAGCGATCACCCCATACACTAACACTGTCTGACGCACTAGGGACAATTTGTTTTTACAATTTGCAGAAGCATGTTCTCCCTGTGACCTAGTGAGATTCCTCTGCTCTGGTTTTCTCCCCTATCCCAAAGATGTTTGGGTTTGTTGGTTAATTGATCTCTGTACATTGCCCCCAGTGTGTAGGGAGTGGATGGAAAAGTGGAATAACATTGAACTGGTGTGAATAGGTGATCAATAGTCAGCATGGACTGGCTGGTCCAAAGGCCCTGTGGCATGCTGTATCTTTCAATCAATTCAATCAATTAATCAATGTTCTAGAATCTATGGAATTTTGGAATACAACAACTAGTGTATTAACTATCTTCATAGCCACTTCTTTCAAAACCCAAGGACAATTGTAATCAGACCCTGGGAATTTATCACGTTTGATCCCTTTAATTATTCTATTACTCATTTTTACCATACTCTTTTTTCTGTTGCTATTCTTTCATAGTGCACCTATTGTCCTCCACTGAAGATAGAGACACAAAAAGCTGGAGTAACTCAACGGGACAGGCAGCTTCTCTGGCAGGAAGGAATGGGTTCTCCACTAGTTCCTGAAGGTTTTATTTGTCTTCTTCCTTGAACACAGACACAGATATCTGTTCAATTTCTCTGGTTATCCTTTACATCCCAATATAATTTCTCCTGTATTTCTCCACAATGGAGCTTTGAGAAATCATAAATTGAGGGATATATTTTGGTCAGTGCATCGGGGATAATTCCCCTGCTCTTCTTAAAATCGCACAATGGGATCTCTTATTCTGACTTTGAAAGCAAATGACACAACCTCTGACAATGTAGTACTCCCTCAATACGACTGGAGAGACAGTACACATTTATGAATTGATCGGCATGGACAGTGCGGGCCAAAGGGCCAGTTCCTATGCTGTATGGCCGTCTGTTCTATGTATGTTCCAAATGGAAACATTTAGCTCTTAGGGCTAAAGGAATCAAGGGATATGGGGGGAAAAAGCAGGAATGGGGTACTGATTTTAGATGATAGGCACAAAAAGCTGGAGTAACTCAGCAAGACAGGCAGCATCAGGACAGGACAGGACAGGGAGAAGGGTCTCAACCCGAAACGTCACCCATTCCTTCTGTCCAGAGATGCTACCTGACCCGCCGAATTACTCCAGCATTTTGTGCCTATCTCTGGTTTAAACCAGCATCTGCGGTTCCTCTTTACACACGGATTTTAGATGATCATCCTTGATCATATTGAATGGTGATGCTGGCTCGAAGGGCCAAATGGCCTACTCCTGCACCTATTTTTCTTTGTTTCTATTTGTTCTATGTTTCTATGAAATTGAACTGGAACCCAGTATCTCAGGCTGATGAGTGATACAAACCAACACCGTTTTTATTGATGTTGATGAACGCACTGACATTAATATTTATCGCCATTAATTTGTAAATATTAGGACTACAGTAATTGTTGATGCTGGTAGATGGCAGTGTTTTCTGCAGTGTGGAACAGGGTGATGTTCATTTGGGTTGCAGAGTCTTCTTGCAGCAGCAAGGGGGAGTAGCCTTAGAGCTTGGAGAAAGAAGCAGAGAGGCACAGAGACAGACAGACAAACAAGAGACATTCACAGGGCTTTTGGTTCTCACTTCACAGGAGCTGCCATGACATTTGTTTCTTGTCCCCGAAATGCACCATCAGGCAGACGAATTGTAAAGCACAAGTGCTGAGAAGCAGAACTGGAGCAAGTGGGAGATATTGCAGCCAGGGGAATATTAAGATTTTCTTCTGGTGTTTAAATTTTTTTTTTTTGGAAGGTGGGTGGGGAGGGGGGGGATTTCTTTTTTTTTTTTTTATACAAAAAATGGCAGCCAACTGTACTGCCAGTGCCAGCAAAACCAAAACCAAGAAGAAACACTTTGTGGCTCAGAAGGTGAAGCTGTTCAGAGCCAGTGAACCCCTGCTCAGTGTCCTCATGTGGGGAGTGAATCACACTGTAAGTAAGATCAGATCTGTCTCTCTCTTTTTTTTTTTTTGCTGCAATAATTATTGATTTATCTGTGCATTTAAATATGGGGGAAAAAAAAGAAGAAATTGCATCTGCTATTGAGGTGTTGGGGATTGCTTTAAGATTGTCTTAACCATTTTTCTTTGCAGGGGACCTTAAGATCATGCATTAATTTAACCAGGATTAATTTTTAATTTGAGTTTAATTTTTCATTTAACATAGAATGTGATGGGGGGGGGGGGGGGGGTTTGTTTTTGTTGTTGAGGGGGGGTGTGAGGATGTGGAACATGAAGACTTGTCAGCTTCCAGGAGGAGAGCAACCTCATTCATTAATGAATGGAAAACACAATCAGATGTTGTAAATGACCATTTTAATGATTTTTTTTTTCTGTTGTTGTTGTTGTTGTTGTTGATTTTGACTCATATAAAATTAATCATTTGCTTTTTCTTTGTAGCAGGGGGATGAAATGTGTTAATTAAGGAGGTCTTGGGGTAAAACATTCAGGATTTAAAAAAGCAAGCAGCTTGGTTGGGCCTGGGGCAGGAGTTTGTTTTCAATGGGAAAAGAGAGAAGATAGATATTTATTGATTTTATGTTTGAAGGGGGGTTGTTGAGGGGAGGCCGAGGTTTCATTTGCTGGGTTGTTTTAGGAGGAATTTTATTTTATTTTGGCTTTGGAGTTTGTTGAGGTTGTTCCTAACTTGCCTGGGGAGAGGGGCAGAGTTTATATTTTAGATTTTATCTCTATATATATTTTTTAAAATTCCCTCATGGTTTTGGCGCCGGGTTTTAATTTGAGGCCTCGGTCTCTCTCTCTCTCCCTCTCTGGGGGCCCGTTAACTCCACACACACACACACACACACACATAGCCCAGGCCTCTCGCACGCTTCACTTCACTTCACCGACGGTTGTTTTTTACCAACAAGAACCCACCTTTTTTTCCAGGACATTTCCTTGCTGGAGTTGCGCTTACCTGTCAAATTCCAGGCCGGGAGCCCGACCCGCCCCGGCCCGGCCACCGCGCCCCCTCGGCGGACGCGCTCCTCAGGCGAGGCCGAGGCTTCTGCGGCCTAGGTTCCCGCCCCCTTCCCCTTCCCCTTTTCCCCTTCCCCCTTCCCCTTTCCCCTTCCCCTTCCCCCTTCCCCCTTCCCCCTTCCCCTTCCCCCTTCCCCCTTCCCCTTTCCCCTTTCCCCTTCCCCTTTCCCCTTTCCCCCTTCCCCCTTTCCCCTTCCCCTTTCCCCTTTCCCCTTCCCCCTCCCCCTTCCCCCTTCCCCTTCCCCCTTCCCCCTTCCCCCTTCCCCTTCCCCCTTCCCCTTCCCCCTTCCCCTCCCCCTTCCCCCTTCCCCTTCCCCCTTCCCCTTCCCCTTCCCCTTCCCCCTCCCCCTCCCCCTTCCCCCTTCCCCTTCCCCCTTCCCCCTTCCCCCTTCCTCCTTCCCCCTTTTCCCCCCTTCCCCCTTTTCCCCCTTCCCCCTTAACATTTGCTCAATTACATTTTAAAATAAACCATTGCAAAGGCAAAACCAGATGATTAACAATAATCACCACTTATTTCTTTCAATTTTAGCCTGCTGCTTATAATTATAATTTTGAGACTAATGATTTCTGTAATTTCACCAGAAATTCCAATTAATTGTGCAGTTTTACCTTTTGAATACGTGTGTGTTTTGACCATATGTGTGTGTGAAACAGTTTATTTATTTGCCAGTGTCTTCTCTGTAATTCTACGATGCCCACTGCTAAATTGATGTAAAAGCCCCTTCTGAGGAAATGCACAACCATTAGACACTCTTGAGATTGTATGTCAATAGATAATAGACAATAGGTGCCATTTGGCCCTTCGAGCCAGTACCACCATTCAATGTGATCATGGCTGATCATTCTCAATCAGTACCCCGTTCCTGCCTTCTCCCCATACCCCCTGACTCTGCTATCCTTAAGAGCTCTATCTAGCTCTCTCTTGAATGCATTCAGAGAATTGGCCTCCACTGCCTTCTGAGGCAGAGAGTTCCACAGATTCACAACTCTCTGACTGAAAAGGCTTTTCCTCATCTCTGTTCTAAATGGCCTACCACTTATTCTTAAACTGTGGCCCCTGGTTCTGGACACCCCCAACATTGGGAACATGCTTCCTGCCTCTAACGTGTCCAACCCCTTAATAATCTTATATGTTTCGATAAGATCTCCTCTCATCCTTCTAAATTCCAGTGTATACAAGACTAGTCGCTCCAGTCTTTCAACATACGACAGTCCCGCCATTCCGGGAATTAACCTAGTATGTCAATAGATTTTTGGTAGCTAAGGGGCATTCATACATATTACGGCAAGCTGGGTGGACTTGAGGCTTGCACGTCTGTGTTTTTATTTTTGGTTCATGTAGGTGGCACAACAGGTAGAGCCCCTGCCTCGCGGCGCCAGAGACCCTCATTCGATCCGGACCTCGGGTGCTGCCTGTGTGGAGTTTGCACATTCTCCCTGTGACCACATGGGTCTCTTCTGGTTTTCTCCCACATCCCAAAGATTTGTAGGTTAATTGGCCTCTGTAAATATCCCCTCGGGTGCAGGTAGTGGATGAGAAAGTGAGGTAATATAGAACTGGTGTGAACCGGTGATCAATGATCGATGTGGACTTGGTGGGCTGAAGGGCCCGTTTCAGACTGAAGAAGGGTCTCGACCCGAAACATCACCCATTTCAATGAGATGCTGCCTGTCCCGCTGAGTTACTCCAGCATTTTGTGTCTACCTAGCTGGAGCAGTGAGCAGCCAGCAGCTCCATTTGCTGCACTACTGTGCACCCATACAGTCATGCAGCAGAGAGATATGTAGGTTAATTGACTGGGTAAATGTAAAAAATTGTCCCTAGTGGGTGTAGGATAGTGTTAATGTGCGGGGATCGCTGAGCGGCGCGGACTTGGTGGGCCGAAAAGGCCTGTTTCCGCGCTGTATATATATGATATATGATATATGATATGGACCATTTGGCCCAGCACATCAAGTATTGAGCACCATCCACAATAATCCTATCTCCCAGCACTTGGCCTGTAATTTATTTGCTTGTCAATTCAAGATCACTTCTGGACACTTGTTAAAATGCTGCCAGCAACTCTGCTTCAATTCGAGTAGCGCATTCATGGTACTCACTGTAGAATAGTACTCCACACCACCTCTATGCCTGTGCTGAACAAATGCCAGACTAAATTAATCACTGCCGGCAAGCGATCGATATCCCTCCATTCCCTGCATATTCATGTTTCTATCTGAAAGCTTTTTAAAATGCCACTATTGTATCTGCTTCCGCCAGTCTTTGTGGAAAATCTTTCCCTGCACACCTCCTTTCAACTTTCTCTATCCAACCCTTTTGCTATGCCCTCTAATATTTGACATTTCCACACTGGGGAAAAAGGTTCTGACTGTCTACCCAATCTCTGCCTCTCACAATTTTATAAACTTCTATTGGGTCTCTCCTCAGTCTCTGATGTTCCGGGGAAAACATTCCAAGTTTGTCCAACCGCTCCTTATTGTTAATACTCTCTAATCCAGGCAGCATTCTGCTAAATCTCGTTTGCACCCTATCCAAAACCTCCACATCCTGCCTGTAATGGGGTGACCAAAACAGTACATAATACTCAAACTGTGACCTAACTAAAGTTCTATGAGGCTGCAACATGACTTCTTGACTCTTATACTCAATGCCTCAATTGATGAAGGCAAGCATATCACATGCCTGTTTTACCACTTCAAATACTAGGGTTGCTACTTTCAGGAAACTATGGTTTTGGATCCCAAGATTCCTCTGTACATCAATGATGTTAAGGATCCTGCCATTTACTGCGTCCTCTTAAATCTGACCCTCAAAGTGCAACATATCACACTTAAACTGCCATTTCTCCACCCATATCTGTAATGGATTTATATCCTCCTGTATAGACACAAAAAGCTGGAGTAACTCAGCGGGACAGGCAGCATCTCTGGAGAAAAGGAATGGGTAACGTTTTGGGTTGAGACCCTTCTTCGGACTATCTTCGGTTTAACCAGCATCTGCAGATCCTTCTTACATATATCCTCTTGCAATCGCTTCCCATTGCAAGCGAATCGTGAAAGACTTGGATAGAGTGGATGTGGGGAGGATGTTTCCACTAGTGGGAGAGTCTAGGACTAAAGGTTATAGTCTCAGAATTAAAGGACGTTCCTTTAGGAAAGAGATGAGGAGGAAATTCTTTAGTCAGAGGGTGGTGAATCTGTGGAATTCTTTGCCACAGAAGGCTGTAGAGGCCACGTTAATGGATATTTTTAAACCAGAGATAGATTCTTGATTAGTACAGGTGTCAGGGGTTATGGGGAGAAGGCAGGAGAATGGTGTTAGGAGAGAGAGCGATAGATCAGCCATGATTGAATGGCGGAGTAGATGGGCCGAATTGCCTAAGTCTGCTCCTCTCACATGACATGGCATGATAAAGTCTTCTTCACTTTTCCGAGTGGAAAAACGTCATCCTCAGATCCCATGTAAAACTCTTGCCCTTATCCTAAATTCTATGCCCTCTAGGTTTATTCACCTTTGATAAGGGGGTTCCTGCTGTACACCTTATCTATATGCCTATTTTATACCTGTTTGGATTTTGAAGATTTTTTTAAATTTAGCAGTTATATATTTTTAGTTGCTAAAACTTCAGTCGAGGCATAAATCTTTTTATTGATGTATAGAAAATCATGAGGGTATATATAAGTTGAATAGTCACAGTCTTTCTCCGAGGGGAGGGGTGTCTAAATCAAAAGTGGGTACTTTTAAGGTGAGCAGGGGAAGATTTAAAAAGGAGCTGAGAGGAAGCTTTTTAACACCAAGAGTGGTATGTGTATGGAACAAGTTGCCAGAGAAAATAGTAGAGGTGGGTACAATTATGAAACTGAAAGGACATTTGCATTTTTTTACAGATAGGATACCTTTGGGGAGATATGGACCGATTGCAGGCAAGTAGGATTAGCTCGGTTGGGCAACTTGGTCGGCATGGATGAGTTGGGCCGAATGACCAGTTTCTGTGCTGTATGACTCTATGATCTGTGATCCAGGTTGGCCGACTGTGGAGCTCACTGCCCAGCACGGACAATCAGTGATTTTGAAAGGAATTTGGTTAGGGGAATAACTTTTTAGGGCAGTCACGGTGGTGCAGTGGTAGAGTTGCTGCCTTACAGCAAATGCAGCGTCGGAGACCCGGGTTCGATCCTGTCTGGATGGAGTTTGTACGTTCTCGTGATCTGCGTGGGTTTTCTCCGAGATCTTCGTTTTCCCTGCCACACTCCGAAGACATACAGGTTTGTAGGTTAATTGGCTTGGTAATTTTTTTTTTAAATTGTCCCTAGTGGGTGTAGGATAGTGTTAATGTGCGGGGATCGCTGGTCAGCGCGGACCCGGTGGGCCGAAGGGCCTGTTTCTGCGCTGTATCTCTAAACACTAAACTAAACTGAACTAAATTAAATGAACAGGATAGAGTGGGTTTGCCCTGCAGCGACCGGCAAGGACTCAAGGGGCTGAATCGCACCCTCCTGCACCATAATAACATTGACTGGAAAAATTGAAAAGTTGAAACCCTAGAAGAGCGAAGAGCAGAACATGTCTGAGGGGTGAACGAACTTCTTCTGGATAGTTCGTCATGGGCAGGAGATCCTTGCAGTTGGGAGACACAACGACTGCAGATGCTGGAATCTTAAGCAAAACGCAGTGCTGGAGGAAGTCCGTGAGTCAGGCAGCATCTTTGGAGGGGATGGACAGACGCTGGTTTGGGTCTGACCCGAAACGTTGTGTGGGAAAGAACTGCAGATGCTGGTTTAAATCGAAGGTGGACACAAAATGCTGGAGTAACTCAGCGGGTCAGGCAGCATCTCTAGAGAGAAGGAATGGGTGACGTTTCGGGTCGAGACCCTTCCTCAGACCGATGTCAGGGGAGGGGGCGGGACAAAGAACTTCTGACCCGAAACATTGCCTTTCCATTTGCACCACAGATGCTGCCTGACCTACAGAGTTCCACCAGCATTTTGTGTTTTGCTTGCAATCAAGAGGTTTGTTAAAATTTAAATAAAATTTAAAATAAAAAAAAAGAAGAAAAAAAAGGTTTGTTCAGGGGTTGGATAGTAGAACGGCTGATGAACTTTAAGATAGCTTGAATGAATTGAGTGGTGATTTTGCCATTTTTAGCAGGGCTATACCATGAAACGGCAGGTAGCGCAGCGGTAGAGTTGCTGCTTTACAGCGAATGCAGCGCCGGAGACTCAGGTTCGATCCTGACTACGGGTGCTGCACTGTAAGGAGTTTGTACGTTCTCCCAGTGACCTGCGTGGGTTTTCTCCGAGATCTTCGGTTTCCTCCCACACTCCAAAGACGTACAGGTATGTAGGTTAATTGGCTGGGTAAATGTAAAAATTGTCCCTAGTGGGTGTAGGATAGTGTTAATGTACGGGGATCACTGGGCGGCACGGACTTGGAGGGCCGAAAAGGCCTGTTTCCGGCTGTATATATATGATATGATATGATAAACCCAGGTGCATTCCAGTGGTTTGGGACGATATTTTAGATTTGAAGAATTATTGGTTCAACAGTGTTATGTCGGAAGGAACTGCCAATGCTGGTTTAAACCGGATAGACACAAAAAGCTGGAGTAACTCAGCGGGACAGGCAGCATCTCTGGAGAGAAGGAATGGGTGACGTTTCGGGTTGAGAGGCTGCTGAGTTTGTGACTTCTCGGTCTAACCATCCCTCCTTTATGTTCTTAATGAGGGTTTCCCTGAGCATCCAGACGAGGAAATGTAGATAAACACCAGAGTAAGGATGGGAAGTGATACGCAGATCTGGTATTTTATCCCCCTCGCTATCCAAACTGTGTTGCCTCTATTGCTGCTGAGGAAGGTTGTTGGACCACTTTGCTCCGACTAGTTGTCCATGAAACCATCTGAGGAATCCTCAAAATGCTGGAAATACTCAGCAGATCAAACACCATTTGTGGAGAAAGAGAGCAAAAAAAACCTCTCGGATCGATGAATTGGGAAAAGTGGAAAAATCAGGCATATTTTAAGTTCAGAGATGGAAACTAGATAGGCTCTTGCTGGATGGCATGGATATGGTGGCAGAATCGCAATCCCAAAGTCGTATGGGGTTTTAGGTTAATTAGCCTCTAAATTTCCTCTCGTGTGCAGGGAGTGGATGCGAAGGTGGGACAAGATAGAACTAGTGTGAACGAGGGATTGATGGTCGGCATGGTGGGCTGAAGGGCCTGTTTCCATGCTGTGCCTTACAATCAGTCGGTGGGAATTGGATGGAGAATTAAAATGGCTGACCATTGGAATCTCATGGTCACCCTGGACAAAGTGGTCTGCAAAGTGTTCACCCATGTGTATGAGGCCACATAGTGAACACTGACTGCATTATGCAAAATTGAAACGAGTCAAAGTGAATTGTTAATCCCAAAAAGGACTATTTGGATACCCGGATGCTGAGAAGGCAAGAGTTAAAGAGAGGGTGTTGCAGCTCCTGCAGTTGCATGGGAAAAGAGAACTGTTATTGGTACAGACAAAATGAAAAAACAACAAAAAAACTGGAGATATAATGTTCCAAATAGAAAAAAAAGTACAGTTATTCAACATCTGCAGATTTTTTCTCTATTGCATCATCTGTTTACCAATTCAGCCTGTGTTTGAAACCGATGGATGGGTGAATCATTGTACTTAACGTCATAGAGTCATACAGCGTGGAAACAGGACCTTCGGCCCAACTAGCTCATGCCAACCAACATGCCCTATCCACCCGAAACGTCACCCATTCCTTCTCTCCTGAGATGCTGCCTGACCTGCTGAGTTACTCCAGCATTTTGTGAATAAATGCCCTATCTACACTAGCCCCACCTACTTGCATTTACCCAAAGCCTTCTAAACCTTTTCTATCCATGTACCTATCCAAATGTCTTTTAAATGTTGTGATAGTGCTTGCCTCAACTACCTCCTTTGGCAGCTCGTTCCATATACCCACCACCCATTGTGTGAAGAAGTCGCTTTTCAGGTTCCTGTTAAATCTTTCCCCACTCACCATAAATCTTATGTCCTCTGGTTCTTGATTTGTCTGGGTAAAAGGCTAGGGGGATTTACACTACCCCCCTCATGGTCTTGTACACTTCTATAAGATCACCCCTCTTCCTCCTGCGTTCCGAGGAACCAAGGCCTGCCCAAACTAATTCTTTGAGCAGCTGAGGAAGATCTAATGGTATTTGTGTAAAGGGATGATTTCATTTGGAAGGTGCAATGTTGGAGAAAAATAGATATATATGAGACCACAAGATGTTTGAGACCATGGGTGGCACGGTGGCGCAGCAGTAGAGTTGCTGCCTTACAGCGCCAGAGACCCAGTTTTGATCCTGACTACGGGCGCTTGTCTGTGTGGAGTTTGTACGTTCTTCCCGTGACCTGCTTGGGTTTTGTCTGGGATCTCTGGTTTCCTCCCACGCTCCAAAGATGTACATGTTTGCAGGCTAATTGGCTTGGTGTAAATGTAAGTAGTCCCATGTGTGTGTAGGACAGCGTTCGTGTGCCAGGGGTCGCAGGCTGGCGTTGACTCGGTGGGCCGAAGGGCCTGTTTTCACACTGTATCCCCAAACTAAACTAAACTAAACAATAGGTGACTCAGGAGAAATCTATTTGCCTCAGAATTGGTTAGCACATGACACACCCATCTATCTTAGGTAGAGGTTATGGGGAGAAAGCAGGGGAATGGGGTTGGGAGGGAGAGATAGATTAACCATGATTGAATGGCGGAGTAGACATGATGGGTTGAATGGCCTAATTCTACTCTTATCACTTGTGACCTCATGACCCAGGCAAAGAGGCCATACTGTAGATGCATCTAAAGGTAAATTAGATGAAACACAAGAGACTTTAAATAAAAACGCACGTGATCCTCACTCTTATTAAATGTATTTGACAACATGTAAATACACAGATGGTATTGCAATTTTTTCTCTCTCTGCATCTGCACTGGGAAATCAGAGTTGAAAAAAGGTTGCTTGTTTATTTACTTTCCTCAAATGAATTTTGTAAGAGCAAATTTTCGGTGTCAGAATTTTTGGGAGATATTTCCAAATTCCATAAGGGCGAGTTTGTGTCTCTAATCTGTTGTATTGCGGGGGTTGTCTGTATGTTGCTGAGATGCTGGGCGGGGGTAGAGTGGGAAGATTAACATTAGGACTGATTTATTCTACTGAATGTATGCCTTGTTGTCACCTTCTTCTCAGCCACCACTAAACCATTCTAAGGTATTTATTCACAAAATGCTGGAGAAACTCAGCAGGTCAGGCAGCATCTCAGGAGAGAAGGAATGGGTAACGTTTCGGGTCTCTTGTACCCGCATCTGCAGTTATTTTCTTACTAAACCATTCTATTCAGTAAGTTTTAATGAGGTCCTCCCCTCATCCTTCTAAACTCCAGCGAGTACAGGTCCAGTGCCTTCAAATGACGCTTCACAGACGACGGCACATATATTCCTTTGGGCAAAACACAGAGTGCTGGAGGAACTCAGTGGGCCTGGCAGCATCTGTGGAGGGAAATGGACAGATAACGTTTTGTTGGGACCCTTCTTCAGAAGAAAGCAGAGCTGTCAACGTAGAAATAAGGAACTGCAGATGCTGATTTACACAAAAGGACATAAAGTGCTCCTGTAACTCAGGAACTGGTGAGTTCTGATGAAGGTTTG
Organism: Rhinoraja longicauda; assembly: GCF_053455715.1. Taxonomy (NCBI): domain Eukaryota; kingdom Metazoa; phylum Chordata; class Chondrichthyes; order Rajiformes; family Arhynchobatidae; genus Rhinoraja; species Rhinoraja longicauda. The sequence goes on along the minus strand of NC_135981.1, from coordinate 4,192,930 downwards.
GAGATACAAAATGGTTTCTATTTCTCTTTCCAAAGGTGCTGCCTGACCCAGCAGTTTTTCCAGCATTTTCTGTATTTGTTCATTAACTTTGAAAACCCCTGAATGAGGGTCTCGACCGGAAACGTCACCTATTCCTTTTTCCAGAGACGCTGACTCCAGTTTTTTGTGTCAATGGTGGGGAGTCTGGTCTGTGCGATGGATCATCACCGCAGTAAGTAACCATGAGAAGAACTTCCCTGAGCTGTTCCATATTGTGCAGCAGGAGCTTTCATGTGCTGCTTAGAGGGCAGGCAGTTTAATGCCTTGCATTGGAAGTGTCAGACTGGCTTAGGTGCTCGTGTCCCTGAGTGGGTCTTAAACCTTCGACCTTCTTACTCAGAGGTGAGAGTAAACTGAGCCAATTCTGGCATCGAAGCTGCGGAAAGTGGTTTCGCAGATGTGCTGCAAAAAGAGTCGTGAAATGTGAATTTTATGGGTTGTGAATGTGTCAATCACAATCTCTGTAACATATTCTTTCTCGAAGCTTGGGTCAGTGGTGCATGACCAGCGAATTACAGTTTGGTTTAGTTTAGCTTAGCGATACAAGGTGGAAACAGGCCCTTTGGCCCACCGAGTCCACGCCGACCAGCGATCGTTCCATATGATCCCACTTTCGCATCCTACACACTCGGGGCAATTTACAGAAGCCAAATTAACCTACGAATCCGAACGTCTTTGGAATACGGGAGGAAACCGGAGCGCCCAAAGAAAACCAAGGCGGTCACAGGAAGATCGTGCAAACTCCGCACAGAGAGCACACGTAGTCAGGTTTGAACCAGGGTCTCTGGCACTGTGAGGCTGCAGCTATACCATTGTGCCACTGCGCTACCCTAACTAGATTTAAGAGTTTTGGATATCATTGGAAATACATGTATCTATTATGAAAGATAGACACAAAAAGGATGAGGTGATGCTGAGGTTCCCCCTCAAGTTCCTATTAAATCTTTACCTATGTTCTCTGATTCTTGATTCCCCGACTCTGGGTAAAAGACTGTGCAATTATTTTATCTAATCCTTTTATGATTTTATGCACATGCTGGAGATTTGAAAGAAAAAGACCAGAAATTTGTTTATCCGGATATTGTTAACTTCAGAGTTGTGCACAGAAGTTGGTTGTAAAGTCCCGAAGAGATGAGGTTCTTAGAAACATAGAAACATAGAAAATAGGTGCAGGAGGAGGCCATTTGGCCCTTCGAGCTAGCACCGCCATTCATTGTGATCGTGGCTGATCATCCACAATCAGTAACCCGTGCCTGCCTTCTCCCCATATCCCTTGATTCCACTAGCCCCTAGAGCTCTATCTAACTCTCTTTTAAATGCATCCATTGTATTGGCCTCCACTGCCTCCTGTGGCAGATAATTCCACAAATTCACAACTGGGTGAAAAAGCTTTTTCTCACCTCAGTTTTAAATGGCCTCCCCTTTATTCTTCGACTGTGCCCCCTGGTTCTGGACTCCCCCAACATTGGGAACATTTTTCCTGCATCTAGCTTGTCCAGTCCTTTCATAATTTTATTATGTCTGTGGAAGATCCCCTCTCATCTTGAGCTAAGGTTGGAGTTCAGTTGACTATGTAGGAGTCTGAAGACCAAAAGAGGAGTGCGATGGAGAGTGAAAGTTGCAGGTTACTGCAAGTACAATCTGTGTTTGTTCTTCCCGATGTACACGAAATAATAACCTGAATAGTCTGATGTAGAGTTAATAATGTGTGCTTCATTGTATCCATTAGATGAAGAGAGGTGGGAAGAGACTTATGTTCAATATAAACTTTATTGTCACATATAACAAGGTACAGTGAGAAGCTTTTGTTGCGTGCTAACCAGTCAGCGGAAAGACAATGCATGATTACAATCGAGCCATCCACAGTGTACAGATACATGATAAAGGGAATAACGTTTAGTACAAAATAAAGTCCAGTAAGGTCCAATTGAAGATAGTTCAAGGGTCTCCAATGAGGTAAATAGTAGCTGAGGACTGCTGTCTAGTTGTTAATGGAATGGTTCAGTCCCCTGATAACAGCTGGAAAGAAACTATCCCTGAACCTGGAGGTATTAGATCTCGACCCGAAACGTCACCCATTTCTTTAATCCAGCAATGCTACCTGTCCCACTGAGTTACTCCAGCATTTTGTGTCTATCTTCACACTTCTGTATCTCTGTAAACAGCCTCTGTAAATGCTCCTGGTATGTAAGGGGGGGGGATGACATAGAATTAGTGTGAATGGGTGGTAGATGTTGGTGTGGACTCGCTGTTTCCGTGATGTATATCTAGCGAGGCCTACACAAGGGGCCGTCAGGTTAAGGAGAGAGAGATTTGAAATTTTCTTTACACAGAATAATTTAGTGTGCACTGCTAGATGGGGTGGCAGAGGCAGGTACAATCACTACATTTGTACCCACCTCTGGATTTTAGTGGCTTTTAGACAAGAACTTGAATAAACAAGGCTTAGAGGATATGGACCTATATGGTACAGGTTGGACAGGCACATGGATAGGACAAGTTTGGAGGGATATGGACCAAACGCAGGCAGGTGGAACTAGTGTAGCTGTGGACATTTTGGCCGGGGTGGGCAAGTTGGGCACACTATATCACTCTATGACTCTAAGGATATGGACCTAATGCGTGAAGATGGGATTCGTGTAGATCGACTTTGTCTGAAGAAGGGTCTCGACTCAAAACGTCACCCGTTCCTTCTCTCCAGAGTTGCTGCCTGTCCCGCTGAGTTACTCCAGCATTTTGTGTCTACCTTCGACATGGCCATTGTGGGGTGAAGGGCCGACTTCTGTTCTGTACAGCCACATGCGGCCTGTTTTTTAGCTGAAGTTCTTTTGTAAACCATGTTAACGTGTGTTTCTGAAAAGCAATTTATATCAGATCTATATTTGAATTCACGTTTATTTTTAACTGACCAAGCAGGTTCCTCTAGTCTTAGATTGGAGGAGATTGTCTAGTGAAAGTGAAATTTCTTAAACAGAATGATTCAGAAGTTGTGAATTAAAAATTGAAGCAAGTTAGTGGAAAAAGAAGCTCAAATGCAACAAATCTAAAACATTAACAGAAGATGCTGTAAATAACTCAACCGGTCAGGCTGTGTCTGTGGGAAGAAAAACTGAATCAATGCTTGATCAGAAACGTTAACTGTGTTTCTCTCTCCACTGAAGCTGCTTGACCTGCTGTGTAGCTGCAGCATTTTGATGCAAGCTATACACGTCCCGGCCCGCTGCCTTGGCATTGTGCTGCTTAGGAAAAGGGGACGTATAACGAGATCTGGGTGCCCTAGTGCATTAGTCACTGAAAGGAAGCATGCAGGTACAGCAGGCAGTGAAGAAAGCCAATGGAATGTTGGCCGTCATAACAAGGGGAGTTGAGTATAGGAGCAAAGAGGTCCTTCTGCAGTTGTACAGGGCCCTAGTGAGACCGCACCTGGAGTACTGTGTGCAGTTTTGGTCTCCAAATTTGAGGAAGGATATTCTTGCTATTGAGGGCATGCAGCGTAGGTTTACTAGGTTAATTCCCGGAATGGCGGGACTGTCATATGTTGAAAGACTGGAGCGACTAGGCTTGTATATACTGGAATTTTGAAGGATGAGAGGGGATCTTATCGAAACGTATAAGATTATTAAGTGGTTGGACACGTTAGAGGCAGGAAACATGTTCCCAATGTTGGGGGAGTCCAGAACAAGGGGACACAGTTTAAGAATAAGGGGTAGGCCATTTAGAACTGAGATGAGGAAAAACTTTTTCAGTCAGAGAGTTGTGAAGCTGTGGAATTCTCTGCCTCAGAAGGCAGTGGAGGCCAATTCTCTGAATGCATTCAAGAGAGAGCTAGATAGAGCTCTTAAGGATAGCGGAGTCAGGGGGTATGGGGAGAAGGCAGGAATGGGGTACTGATTGAGAATGATCAGCCATGATCACATTGAATGGCGGTTCTGGCTCGAAGGGCCGAATGGCCTCCTCCTGCACCTATTGTCTATTGTCTATAAAATCCTTCCTGTAACCGGGCGACCAGAGGTGCACGCACGGTGATGCAGGCCAACTAGACAAGTTCCATTAAAGGACACATAGTGCTGGAGTAACTCAGACCCGTAGTCAGGATTGAACCCTGGTGTCTGGCGCTATAAGGCAGCAACTCTACCGTGGCGCCGCTGTGCCGCCCATTTTTATTGTCCTCCTTCCATATCCCTTGAATTTCTGACTGTCCCAAAAAAATCCGACCAGTTTTATTCTTAAATATGCTCAGTGACTAAGCGTAGATGCTCTGTAGCAAATAATTACCAAGATTTACAAAACAAGTGAATAAAGAAATGTCACCACATCTTGGTCCTAAAAGTCTGATCCGTTATATTGAGGCTATGCCCTCAGATCTAGAATCGTGCACTGTCAAATCTCCCAAGAAATTTTGTTCTCTTTCAAATAGATCACCTATTTTGCTTCAAATTTAGACAAAATAGAATCTCATTCTGTTCTACCTATCCTTGTGTAACAACCTTATCATCAAGAGAGTCAGTGTAATAAACTTTTAACCCGATCTGTTATGGACTTTATATATTTACTCATTGGCTCATTTGGATGAGATGTGAAGCTGAGATGGTAAGAATGCCGAAGTGGATGCCACGAATCTCTTGTTGAAAACTATGTTGAAAGACTGGAGCGGCTAGGCTCGTATACACTGGAATTTAGAAGGATGAGAGGTGATCTTATCGAAACATATAAGATTGTTAAGGGGTTGGACACGTTAGAGGCAGGAAAAATGTTCCCAATGTTGGGGGAGTCCAGAACCAGGGACCACAGTTTAAGAATAAGGGGTAGGCCATTTTGAACAGAGATGAGGAAAAACTTTTTCAGTCAGAGAGTTGTGAATCTGTGGAATTCTCTGCCTCAGAAGGCAGTGGAGGCCAGTTCTCTGAATGCATTCAAGAGAGAGCTAGATAGAGCTCTTAAGGATAGCGGAGTCAAGGGGTATGGGGAGAAGGCAGGAACGGGGTACTGATTGTGAATGATCAGCCATGATCACATTGAATGGTGGTGCTGGCTCGGAGGGCCGAATGGCATACTCCTGCACCTATTGTCTGTTGTCTATTGTCTTGAGAGTTTGCCCAGTGTCCTAAACAAGTCCCCATCTCGGTTATAAATGAAAAGTGCTGCAGGTCGGACAGGATCAGACAGGTCGGCGGGTCAGACAGGATTTCTGGGAGAAGGTGGTGAGGTGATGTGTAGGAAGGAACTGCGGATGCTGGTTTAAACTGAAGATAGACACAAAAAGATGGAGTAACTCACCAGGACAGGCAGCATCTCTGGAGAGAAGGAATGGGTGACGTTTGGGTGGATCGGTGATGTTTTGGGCTGGGAAACTCTTCAGACCGTGTGTCTGGTTGTCGGACTGCCTGGCTATTACTGTGACAGATGGATTTGTCTGTAGAACTGCATTGATTGCATTGCAAAGTAATTTAAGTTCGAAGCCCTGAGGATGTGTCAAACTGACGCAATAGAGTAGCGTAAAAGGTCATGTTCTTTCTTGCCTCCTGGACAGTGACATTCAGTACAGCTCGATGCCTTCTCTGCAAGTCGTTTAATTCAGTTTACTTTTAGTTTAGAGATACAGCGCAGAAACGGGCCCTTCTGCCCACCGAGTCTGCGGCGACCAGCGATCCCCTGGTACACCAGCACTATCCTACACACCCTAGGGACAATTTTACAATTTTACAATTTTACCGAGGCCAATTAACCTCGGAACCTGTACGTCTTTGGAATGTGGGAGGAAACCGGAGCACCCGGGGTCAACCCACGTGGTCACGGGGAGAGAACGTACAAACTCCGTACATGCAGCACCCGTAGTCAGGATCGAACCTGGGTCTCTGGTGCTGTAAGGCAGCAATTCTAACGCTGTTTGGTACGTAGATGTTAATATAAGGGCCTTCCTTCTTAGAAAGGTGTTAGAGCTCCCATGACGCTATTTAAAAAAAGCATGAAATTCTCTACCAGGCCCTGGTGAATTTTTATCCATTACCCAATTTCGCAGAGACAGAATGCCTGATTATTGCCTCATTATATGCCTGGAGGCCCTGCAGCAGCCTGGGGCTTGCCTGGAAGTCTGAAGTCTGAAGAAGGGTCTCGACCCGAAACGTCACCCATTCCTTCTCTCCTGAGATGCTGCCTGACCTGCTGAGTTACTCCAGCATTTTGTGAAATGGCAATTCAAGTGCATGTCCACTGGTTCTTAAATGTGAGAGTTTATTCAGCTCGGCACAATTATTTGGATAGTCACAAACCTAATTATGAAGTTTCCACAACTGGGATGCACCTTCTCTGCTCACACTCTATACGTTTCTGCAGCAGGTATGTTAAAGATTATGATTTCACTTTAAGTAGTTGATATCTTTATTGATCCTCAAGCACCAGGTTTAGTGACGTATTTTGTTTAACATAATGTTACTCACTGTACACAGGGCACTCAGCAGGCAACCAAGCAGATAGGACTCTGGACTGTGTATGCAAGTCAGCTGCCAGAGATGTTAACAGAGGTCATATAAGAAAGATTTCCCAGTCCTGGCAACGTCGCCTTGAGAGGATGACATCAGAGGATTGAGATGTGAGGAAAGACTGCAGGAACTTTTCAGTCACAAAATGAGGGCTTTTCAGTCACAAAATGAGGTAAACAAGAGCAAACCTTATAGCGTGTGTAAGGCAGAAAGCTGTACAGCACAACCAAGCACAGAGCCTTGAACTGTAAGGCGGAGGCAAGGTACCAAAGTGAGAGGCAAAACTCTTCCCGGTAAAGGAAGAGAATATGTAGGGTTATACATCATGGAAGCCGGCCCTTCAGCCCAACCGTGTCGGAAGGAAGTGCAGATGCTGGTTTAAATCGAAGATTGGCACAAAATGCTGGAGTAACTCAGCGGGACAGGCAGCATCTCTGGAGATAAGGAATGGGTGACGTTTCGGGTCGAGGCCCTTCTTCAGTCTGAATATCAACCTACATACCTGAGGTATTATTCACAAAATGCTGGAGTAACTCAGCAGGCCAGGCAGCATCTCAGGAGAGAAGGAATGGGTGACGTTTCGGGTCGAGACCCTTCCTCAGACCTACATACCTGCGCGTCTTTGGGGAGTGGGAGGAAACCGGAGCACCCGGAGAAAACACACGCGGTCATGGGGCGAACGTACAAACCCCGCACAGACAGCACCCACTGTTCTTGATCGAACCCGGGCCCCTGGCTCTATAAGGCAGCAACTCTACCGCTGTGCCACTGAGTTCTCCCAGAAGTAATTTTTCTAAGAGGTGAAATTGTACATCCTTGCAGTGGAGATCTCTTTTGTTTCATATCTAATTCTATTCTATTTTAATAATATACTAATAATAAACTTTATTTATCTAGCACTTTTCATGCAATTGAACCCAGCCGAAAGTGCTAACCACAAAAACAAAAACACGTGTCTAAACAAAAATACAAATTTAAAACAGTAAAGACATAGGCTGTTAATAGCATACAAGGCACTGATTTATATAAAAATATAAAATGTAAAACTGAGAGTGTAAAAAGACAAATGAAGTAAAATCAGTTAAAAGCTTGATTAAAAAGATATGTTTTTAACTGCCGTTTACAAAAAATGGAGTGTTCGACACTTTGCATCTCAGACCTTACAAGTTTGGTTAGTAACAATTGAGTCATTCTGGCTGTCAGCGTTTCATGGCGGTTGCGATAGACATTAAAGTCTGACTCATTCGTTCTCAAGATGAAATAACAATCATTCATCCTCTCTGGAAGGAGTGCCAGGACAGGTCGGGAGCTTGGTGTTTGCTGTGGGGCTTTTACACAATACTTTGCTGGATTAAATGACCACTGCAAGACGAGACATAACCATTTTGGGCGTGAGTTACTCCAGCATTTTGTGTCTACCTTCGATTTAAACCAGCATCTGCAGGTTTTTTTTCCTACATAAAGAACTGCAGATGCTGGTTTAAATCGAAGATAGACGCAAAATGCTGGAGTAACTCAGCAGGACAGGCAGCCTCCCTGGAGAGAAGGAACGGATGATGTTTCGGGTCGAGACCCTTCTTCGGACTGAGCGGTCTGAAGAATAGTCTCGACCCAAAACGTCAACCATTCCTTCTCATTTGTTCCTATTACTGTTGCTTGTTGCTGGAGTAAGGTTTACCGGATGAATTGCTAGAATGAACAGATTGCCTTACCAGGAGAGTTGAGTTTATTATTGTCCCGTGCAACAAAATATGGTGAAAAGCTTTTTTGTTGTAGTAGTGCATTTGTGTCGCTATCAAATCAGCAATTTTTCTAATGTAAAGGCTTGGATTTAAGGCACAACCAAACAAATGAGAGGCAAGATGCTATTTCCTCCCTTTGCTTCGAGGCTGTTTTTGTGTCATTCCTGCTCCTGAATGCAGTGCGTCTACAGCTCAAGATTGAATGTCCTTCCTGCAAGCTGTTTGCACATTCCGAGGTCTGGACAGAAGTGGCTCAGGGTCCATGTATGAAGTATCTGAAGACACAAAAGGCAAACGGTTGTACTGCCACCAGTTTGATCACACCCTGTGCGTAGGGGATAGGGCAGGGCCGAAGATGTCCTGGTTGGCTTTAACAATAGGCAATAGGTGGAGGAGTAGGCCATTCGGCCCTTCGAGCCAGCACCACCATTCAATGTGATCATGGCTGATCATTCTCAATCAGTACCCCGTTCCTGCCTTCTCCCCATACCCCCTGACTCCGCTCTCCTTAAGAGCTCTATCTAGCTCTCTCTTGAATGCATTCGGAGAATTGGCCTCCACTGCCTTCTGAGGCAGAGAATTCCTCTGACTGAAAAAGTTTTTCCTCATCTCCGTTCTAAATGGCCAACCCCTTATTCTTAAACTGTGGCCCCTGGTTGTGGACTCCCCCAACATTGGGAACATGTTTCCTGCCTCTAACGTGTCCAACCCCTTAATAATCTTATACGTTTCGATAAGATCCCCTCTCATCCCTCTAAATTCCAGTGTGTACAAGCCTAGTCGCTCCAGTCTTTCAACATATGACAGTCCCGCTATTCCGGGAATTAACCTAGTAAACCTACGCTGCACGCCCTCAATAGCAAGAATATCCTTCCAAAAATTTGGAGACCTAAACTGCACACAGTACTCCAGGTGCAGTCTCACTAGGGCCCTGCACAACTGCAGAAGGACCTCTTTGCTCCTATATTCAACTTCTCTTGTAATGAAGGCCAACATTCCATTGGCTTTCTTCACTGCCTGCTGTACCTGCATGCTTCCTTTCAGTGACTGATGCACTAGGACACCCAGATCTCGTTGTACGTCCCCTTTTCCTAACTCGACACCATTCAGATAATAATTGCTCCTGGGCCTGGCCAAGCTGGCCATCCGCGAGTCAAGGCGTCAGGCGGAAGAGGGCTCTGCCCGAGCCGGCTGCCTGCCTCTTTTCCGGGGTTACGTCCGCGCCCGGGTTGTGTTAGAGAGGGACTACGCGCTGTCCACGGGCACCCTGGGCGATTTCCGGGACTGCTGGGCACCGCGGGGGGTTGAATGCATCCTTGACAAGGAGTGTAAGATAGTTGTATAATAGTTTGTTGTTTGTCTTGTATTATGGTGGTGGGTTCTGGTTTGGGTTTATTGTATTGTATATATTTTAATATTTGATTAAATATTTTTCATGTAAAAAAAACAGTATGATCACTGCGAGCTACCTGTTGCTGATCAGCCATGATCACATTGAATGGCGGTGCTGGCTCGAAGGGCCGAATGACCTCCTCCTGCACCAATTATCTATTGTCTATTGGTCTGCCGCTTAATCCTTAGTCCAGGTAGTCCTGCTATAACCCTGCTCTATAAATTGAGCGGCACGGTGGCGCAGTGGTAGATTTGCTACCTTACAGTGCCAGAGACCCGGGTTCGATCCTGACTACGGGTACTGTCTGAACGGAGTTTGTACGTTCGCCCCGTGACCTGTGTGGATTTTCTCCGGGATGCCCCGGTTTCCTCACACACATCAAAGACGTGCACGTTTGTAGGTTAATTGGCTTGGTGTAATTGTAAATTGTTCCTAGTGTGTGTAGGATAGGGTTACTGGTACATGCAGAGATTATATAGAGGGATGTGGATCATTGCAAACAGAAGAGTGGATTATCTGGGCATTCTGTTCCACACAGACATTGTGGACCGAAGGATCTGTTCCTGTTCTGTGTTCTATGTTAATTACCAACCACTTTCACTATATCTTGCAGAATAATTTAGAATATAAACTTTTGAATTTAAATTTGGAAATTCAGATTATTGCCTGTATTGCTAATTGTCTGAGGAAGGGTCCCGACCCGAAACGTCACCTATTCTTTATTTCCAGAGATGCTGCCTGACCCGCTGAGTTACTCCAACATTTTGTGTCAATCATTTTGCTAATTGAGGAACTTGTTGAAGGAACAGATGTGAGGAGGGACTGTGACTTGATGATTGTGCCTCTGGGTCCTGGCTCCAGGTTTATGAACTTTAATTAGTTGATTTTGATGAAGATATTCACGTATGATGGAACAGGGAAAGAGCAGCCGCCAGATCGGTCTTGCAGAGAGCTGGCACAAAGTCATTGAGCTGAATTGCCGCCTCCTCTTAAGTAACTCTTCTGTGATTCTGACTGTAATGTGAAATGCTTTATTGCTTTTAGTTTAGTTTAGAGATACAGCGCGGCGCGGAAACAGGCCCTTCGGCCCACCGAGTCCGCGCCGACCAGCGATCCCAGCACGCTAACGCTATCCTGCACGCACTAGGGACAATTTACATTTATACTGAGCCAAATAACCTACAAAACTGTACGTTTTTGGAGTGTGGGAGGAAAGCGGAAATCCTGGAGAAAACCCACGTGGAGAACGTACAAACTCCTTACAGACAGCACCCGTAGTCCTGATCGAACCCAGGTCTCTGGTGCTCTAAGGCAGCAACTCTACCACTGTGCCACGTGTACCGAGGTACAAGTGAAAAGGTTGGGTCTCTGATGATGTTGGCTCCCCCTTATGAGGCAGCGGCTCCAGTAGATCCATTCGATGGTGGGGAGGACAGTACACGTGATGGACTGGGCCCTGTTCACCAGCTTTTCCAATCTTCTTTGTTCCCGAGCATTTGAGTTGCCGAGCCAGGCCGCGGGTGCATCCAGTAACTTTGCTCTTTACTCTAGCCTGTGGAAGTTCAAGAGAGTATTGGTTGCCATACCGAATCTCCACAAATGTTTGCGTTAATGGGCTTTCTCTAGGATTGTTTAGTTGTACTATCGCTGGGCTGATGTGTTATTTGAACGCATTTACAACCTGAATTTTCTGTTTTAGGAACTAGAGCTCTGTCTCTCAATGATTTGCTTTGAGAAACATTGCTTCAGGCTCTTGATTTCTTTCGAGAATTGTAATGCAAAATGAATCTTACATTTAGACGGAACGAAAATCAAAATGTATTTCTATGCATCCAGAAATCTATCCCAGCCAGGGAGACTGTACCCAGCCGAGTCCCATACCTCTTTGTTCAAAAACAATGCAACTTGACCTTTTTTGTTTTGCCCTTGGCAATTGAAGATGAATGCATCCTGGCAGATTTACCAACATTTAAAGGATTACGTTTCATTGAAGTTCAAAGATTGTACATTGTTTTCATTGAGGAGCCCACTTAGCCCAATGTAGCTGCTCTCCAAGAGTCTTACATGTTCAGATAATGTGTGCAGGCTTTACTGAGTTAGAGCCATACAGCGCGGAAACAGGCCCTTTGGCCCAACTTGACCACGTGGTCCAACATGCCCTATCTACACTAGTCCCACCTGCCTGCGTTTGGCCCATTTCCCTCAAAACCTGTCCTATCCGTGTACCTGTCCAATTGTTTCTTAAATGTTGTGATAGTACCTACCTCAACTACCTCCTCCGGCAGCTCTTTCCTGATACCTACCACCCTTTGTGTAAAAGATTTGCCCCTCAGGTTCCTATTTAATCTCCCCCCCCCACCTTAAACCCCCTCACTTTAAATTGTGGAGATACACTGAACATATGGTGGTTGAGGAGTTGGTATCCTGTTTTTCTTTGTCGTTCTTATTCTTTTTACGCAGTTCTTTGGGATTGAGCAAGACACAAAGTGCTGGATGAACTCGGCAGGTGAGGCAGCAGCAGTGGAGGAAATGGATCGGCAACGTTTCAGGTCGGGACCCTTCTTTAGACGTGGACCCGAAAAAGCGTCCTGACCCGAAACGGTTGCTTATCCTTTCCCTCCACAGATGCTGCCCGGCCTGCTGAGTTACTCCAGCTCTTGTGTGTTTTGCTCAAGATTCCAGCATCTGCAGTTACGATACGATACGATAGAAATGTACTTATCCCAGCGGGGAAGTTGATCAAAGGAGAGAAATTGATCAGTTCTCCTCAGTTCTTCTCCACCTTGGGATGGAGGATGATTTGCTCTCACTCCAGTTCTCTGCGTTCTGAAGTGGCCGACAAAGCCAATGTTGGATTCTCAGACTCATCGGGACATGAGGCAAAAGGTGCCTGATGAGTTGAGGAGAGAATGTTTTCTGAGGAGGTTCTGCATTCCGTATGTTAACTACTCTCTCACAAAAAATAATCAGGGAGCTTCAAGCCTTCTCTGGTTTCTCTGTTCTCCTGACACATACCCTTGAGTTTCTCAGTGCCATCGTAAATGCTCCTCCATTTTGAGCGGTTAGTAGTGTTTCCAGTGAGCTGATGGGGGAGCATGTCAACCTCAGAAGCTTTAATACTTTAGCAGGATGTTGCCAGGACTCCAGTTTTGAGTTTGAGGTTTAGTTTACCGTCACATGTACCGAGGTACAGTGAAAAGCTTTGTCGCATGCTGACCAGTCAGCGGAAAGACATTTGAGCCATCCACAGTGTACACAGGCACATGATAAAGGGATTAACGTTTAGTGCAAGATAAAGCCAGTAAAGTCCGATCAAAGACAATCCAAGGGTAAGAAGAACATAGTTAAAGTAAGAAATGTTGCTGTCAAGAGTAGAGATTTAAAAGAGTGGCATGATTGTCATGCGAGATTGCAGATCCACTTCTGTGACCAGTACACAAAGAGTCACCTGGGTTGTGCGCCATCTTGCCTGAGCTGTAGGGAGAGGTTGAGCAGGCTAGGACTCTATTCCTTGGAGCGCAGGAGCACGAGGGGTGATCGTATAGATGTGTTTAAACCCATGAGGAGAATAGGTTGGGTAAATGCACAGATACTTTTACCCAGAGTCGAGGAATCAAGAACCAGTTGACGTAGGATTAAGGTGAGAGGAGAAAGATTTAATAGGAACTTGAGGGGCAACTTTTTCCACACAAAGGTTGGTGGGTGCATGAAATGAGGTGCCAGAGGAGGTAGCTGAGACGGGAACACAACATTTAAAAGACATTTGGACAGGTACATGGATAGGAAAGGTTTAGAAGGATATGGGCCAAATGCAGGCAGGTGGGACCATTGTAGATGGGGCATGTTGGTCGGCGTGGGGCAGTTGGGCTGAAGGTTCTGTTTGCGTGCTGTACAACTCTATGACTCTATACACTAGTGGAGTTGGAAATTCCATGGAGGCTAGCACCAGACTCGAAGGTAGCAGCTCTACCCGCTGAGCCACTGTGCCGCGCCAAAATCTTTGGATGTTCAGGGATATGAGTTTAGTAGAGGAATGTGGCACTGATAAAAGATAACCATGATATTATTGATAAAAGTGGCTGCACGATCTATTCTTGCTTCTATTTCTTATGTTCTCGTGAATAGTCTTGCCCCATTCATATTCAGGCAGGAGACACAAGGGATGTTTAACTTTAAAGTATTTTGAGTTTGGTTACATAAAACATTCAGACTGCTCAATCTTGATACATTGCTACTGAAATAACACTGAATTTGATGTGTGGGCGCAGCGGTAGAGTTGCTGCCTTACAGCGCCAGAGACCCGGGTTCAATCCTGACCAAGGACGCTGTCTGCATGGAGTTTGTACGTTCTCCCTGTGACCACGTGGGTTTTCTCCGGGAGCTCGGGTTTCCTCCCCACACTCCAAAGACGCGCAGGTTTGTAGATTAATTGGATGAGTAAATTTGTAAACCGTCCTTCGTGTGTGTAGGATAGTGTTAGTGTAGGGTGATCGCTGGTCGGCGCGGACTCGGTGGGCCGAAGGGCCTGTTTCCGCTCTGTATCTCTAAATTAAACTAGAAAAGAAAGTAGTTTCTCCTCCCTTACGTGTATTGCTTTGTGTCCTACAATTTACATTCTTCTTTAAAATTCTAGCGGCTGTTCAGCCAACCCTGCTCACCGATTTTAAACAGTGGAACTAATGCGTCTTGCCATGAAAGTGACTTTACTGTATTAACTGTTTCCTTTTCAGATCAATGAACTGAGTCATGTTCAGATTCCTGTTATGTTGATGCCAGATGACTTTAAAGCATTCAGCAAGATAAAAGTGGACAATCACCTTTTTAACAAGTAGGTGAACGGTGGATTTTCATAGTTTAACCGTGCAGATAAAAAAGGGAAATACCCTCAGATTTAATGATTTGAACCGGCTGTATTGGGACTATTAAACCTTCATATAAAGTATCCCCTGAATAATCCCTTTGAACTTTATTTTATTGGGCACAGAAAGATCTGCAAAGCGTAAGGTTTTCTAATATATCAAATTAACTGAAATGAACTGGTGATTTTTTTAAATTTAATCTCATGATCTGTGACATTTGGATTTGGTCTGTATTGTTCAAATGTAAATTATTTTTCAATGCCCTTAAGTGGTATGGTCAGCATTATCCCGATGTTCGTTCCTGAGGCCTTCCCCTATTCCTAAGGCAAAGTTTCAGAGGCTGGGGGAGGGAAGGACAGAGTCAAAGCACTTGGTTGAAATGAGGCAGGAAAGAAATTGGTCAGCTGAACCCGTCACGGTGGCGCAGCGGCAGAGTTGCCGCCTCACAGCGCCGGAGAGCCGGCTTCGATCCTGACCACGGGTGCTGTCTGTAGTGAGTTTGTACGTTCTCCCCGTGACCGCCTGGGTTTTCCCCGGGTGCTCCGGTTTCCTCCCACATTCGAAAGACACGCATGTTTATAGGTTAATGGGCGTCGGTTAAAATTTGTGAACTGTCGCTCGTGTACAGCAGGGCCGAGGAGTCGGAGTCGTCGAGTCGGAGTCGGAGTCGGAGCAATTTTGGTGTTGCTGGTGTCGGAGACGGTACAAAACTCCCGACTGTCGTATGTTGAAAGACTGGAGCGACTTGGCTTCTATACACTGGAATTTAGAAGGATGAGAGGAGATCTTATCGAAACGTATAAGATTATTAAGGGGTTGGACACGTTAGAGGCAGGAAACATGTTCCCAATGTTGGGGGAGTCCAGAACCAGGGGCCACAGTTTAAGAATAAGGGGTAGGCCATTTAGAACGGAGATGAGGAAAAAAAAATTCAGTCAGAGAGTTGTGAATCTGTGGAATTCTCTGCCTCAGAAGGCAGTGGAGGCCAATTCTCTGAACGCATTCAAGAGAGAGCTAGATAGAGCTCTTAAGGATAGCGGAGTCAGGGGGTACGGGGAGAAGGCAGGAACGGGGTACTGATTGAGAATGATCAGCCATGATCACATTGAATGGCGGTGCTGGCTCAAAGGGCCGAATGGCCTACCCCTGCACCTATTGTCTATTGACTCCGACTACGACTCCGACCTCAACATAAATTTCAGAGACGAGGTAAATCAGAAAAATTAGTAGGTTTAGAATTATTATACCAAGGGTTCGGGATCAGAGTCAGAGTCGGATACACAAGAAATCAATGAGTCGGAGTGGGAGTGGGGTGTTTAGGGTATCGACCCCACAGCCCTGCACAGGATAGTGCGAGTGAATGGGGCGATCGCTGGTGGTCGCGGACTCGGTGGACCGAAGGGCCTGTTTCCGCGCTGTATCTCTAAACTAAACTATTCAAAAGGAACCACAAGAACTGCAGTGACTGAGTTGCTGCGAATAATTCATCCCAGACACAGCCATGAAATGAGAATGACCTAAGTCTCTCTCTAGTTTGCTATTTTATTCGAGGGTGAATGATTTCAGGTGGAAGCGATGCCTTAAGCATATTGGACACTTGTGTTGTGTCAAAAAGTGGTTTTAAAAAAAACACAGTTTGAAGAAGCCGTCGATTATCTTTTTTGCAGGGAGAATCTCCCAAGTCGTTTCAAGTTTAAGGAGTATTGCCCGATGGTTTTTAGGAATCTGCGCGAGAGGTTTTGCATCGATGATCAGGATTACCAGGTTAGTTTATTTTCACTGTCGTCGGATGTAAAGGTGCATGATTTCTTTACAATTCAGCAATGTCTCCTCTTAATTTTTAAAATGGATTCCAGGACTTGTTCAGGTTCTGATATTTAAGACTGAAAGTAGCTGATGTCCGTAAAGCCCCGGCCACACGTCCCTGTTTGTGATTTGATTTTGGGTGGGCCGCAAAAGCACGTTCCATTGGACTCGGGAATGATTTCTTCCCCTCTGTTATCAGAGTTCCGAACAGTCCTTCCACAAGCGAGGTTTCGGTCTCGCTTCTCCAACCTGCCTCACTTGCGTACATTTGACTTTTTCTCTGGAACTATTATGCCGCAATGCTGAGAACTATATTCCACACTCTGAAAGAATGTGTCTGAAGAAGGATCCTGACCTGAAACATCACCCATCTATTTTGTCTAGAGATGCTGCCTGACCCACTGAATTACTCCAAAATGTTGTGCCTATCGCCTGCGTCCTGGTTTCTTTCGATTCACTCTACCTTTTATACTTGTGTAGGAAAGAACTGCAGATGCTGGTTTAAATCAAAGGTAGACACAAAATGCTGGAGTAACTCAGCGGGTCAGGCAGCATCTCTGGAGAAAAGGAATGGGTGACTTTACGGGTCTCGACTTAAAAATATCCACTGACTGCCTCCACAGCCTTCTGTGGCAAAGAATTCCACAGGTTCACCACCCTCTGACTAAAGACATTTCTCCTCATCTCCTCCCTAAAACAACGTCCTTTAATTTTGAGGCTGTGACCTCTGGTCCTAGACTCTCCCACTAGTGGAAACATCCTCTCCACATCCACTCTATCCAAGCCTTTCACTGTTCTGTATGTTTCAACGACGTCCCCCCTCATTCTTCTAAACTCCAGCGAGTACAGGCCCTGTGCCGACAAATGCTCATTGTAGGTTGACCTACTCGCTCCTGGGATCATCCGCACTACCCAGGCCTTTCACTATTCGGAAAGTTTCAAATGTATGGAAGTGAGACCGGCAGAGCAAATGGGGTGCACGTGCATCCGACATCTCTCCTGGACAGGTCCCTAATGGAGGACCAGTAAGGAGGGCAGATTGCCAGGAACCGCTGCCCAGTGACTCCACCTGCTGGAACCAGAGTCACGTGGGTCTGATAGTCCTAGGCCTGGGCACCTGCTGCATCCAACACCAAGGTGTCACTCTCCAGCGCGAATCACGCCTTCAAAACTAATGAGGAAATGGCGACGGTGGCAGGAGACTTGACCATTGCTAAAGGCTGTGACTAACAAGGTTATCCACACTCTGCAACTTCATCGCAGTGTAGAGTGGAATCCTAGTCTGGTAGTGGAGGGGGGAACATCAAGCCTGAGCTAACTGTTGAGAGGCAATGTGAATAATCCCATTCTTTTACTCTTCCCTCATTCAACAATATATCTTTGTTTGGCTTCAGGTATTGATTGTGTTCCACTTTGAAAGTTGCCGCTGAATCTGATTTTATCTTAGTGGTGGTTCATTGCAAGCATTCAATCTGTACAACTCTATCTGTGCACTGGTGGATGGCTTGATTGTAATCATGTATTGTGTTTCCCCTGACTGAATAACACGCAACAAAAGCTTTGCACTGTACCTCGGTACGTGTGACAATAAACTAAACTTCACTAAATTACACTAGACTACGCTAATTGTTATTCCCTTATCATGCGTCTGTACACTGTAAATGGCTCAATTGTAATCTTGCATCGTCTTTCCGCTGGCTGGTTAGCACAAAGGTTTTCGCAGTACCTTGGTAAGAGAAAGCTAGATAGAGCTCTTAAGGATA
Source organism: Rhinoraja longicauda (assembly GCF_053455715.1). Taxonomy (NCBI): domain Eukaryota; kingdom Metazoa; phylum Chordata; class Chondrichthyes; order Rajiformes; family Arhynchobatidae; genus Rhinoraja; species Rhinoraja longicauda. The sequence continues at coordinate 4,174,849 of NC_135981.1, read as the reverse complement.
GCAGAGTCAGGGGGTATGGGGAGAAGGCAGGAACGGGGTACTGATTGAGAATGATCAGCCATGATGACATTGAATGACGGTGCTGGCTCGAAGGGCCGAATGGCCTCCTCCTGCATCTATTGTCTATAATAAACTAACTTACACTAAACTACGCTAAACTAAACGAACTGCTCTGGATCTTGTGCTAATGTTTTGATGATTTGGTGCAACAAACACTTTGAATATCACCATCATATATGTATATATGCAATTGACACAATTGAATTTTCAACGGGTAAAGCCACCAAAATTATCTTTCTTCTTGATCTATAAACAGTATCTGAGCGGTATGTGGATGTGCAGTGTGGTTCAAAATAAGGTTTTGTTCAGTAACTGGTGTTTTGATCGTTTGCAAAGGCAATGGACGGAGGCAAACCATTTTTTTCAGTGGATCATCAGCAGTGCTTGTGTTGGAGATACAACAAACTTCATAGGCAGGAATGAGTGAAATACAAAGTTCTGGAGTAACTCAGCGGGTCAGCTAGCATCTCTGGAGAACGTGGATAGGTGACGTTTCAGGTCGGGACCCTTCTTCAGATTACATTTTGTTGCCTCTGTCTCGTTCTGAAATAGGCAGCATTGCAGGACTGGAATTTTTATTGCATATTCATTGATTGAAAGATTCGGCGTGGAACCAGGCCCTTCGGCCCACCGGGACCACGCCAACCATCGATCGCCCGTTCACGCTAGTTCTATGTTATCCCATTTTCACATCCGCTCCCTTACGCATGAGGGGCAATTTACATCGGCCACTCAACTGTGAAACCAGCACGTCTTTGGGATGTGGGAGGAAACCGGAGCACCCAGAGGAATCCCACATGGTCACGGAGACTCCCCACATACAGACGGAAGTCAGGATTGTAACTGGGTTGTGCTTGTTTCTGGGCTCTGGAAGGCAGCAGCTCCACCAGCTGCGCCACTCTGCCGCCCTGTTCCCGGTTGATTTGGGAAAGGCAAGACGCTCCCTTTGAACTGCTGTGGTTTTCGTTTGATTCTTTGTAGTGATCAGGCTGGTTGTTTCGGAGGAGAATAAAGAGTCGACCACATTGGTGCAGGCAAGTCGGTGCGAGGACTTCTTCCCCACCAGTCATGAGTCAGTTAAGAGTTTCGGCAACAACGTCACGGTTTCATAGTGATTAATAACGTTTTTTTTAAAAATTTGCTGCCATTTTCAATTCCGGTCAAAGAAAGATGTAATCGGCTACGTGCAGAGAAAACATTTCCATTTATGGGGAAGACCAAAGCTTTGGTTGTGGTAGTCACGAAAAAAATCTATCAGAGAGTTTAGGAGAAATGTTGCTGGAACCTAGAATGCGGAACTTGCTAACTGCATGGAGAAGTTGTGGTGAACAGTATAAATGCATTTAAGGGGAAGTCCAAACAGCACAAGAGGGAGAAGGAAATAGATGGGGGAAGACGAAGAGGGAATAATAAACTCTGGTGTAAATCATCTAGCTCAGGGGCCTGTTTCTGTGAAGTAAACTCGGCCTAATTATAGGTCAAGTCAAGTCAATTTTATTTGTATAGCACATTTTAAAACAACCCAAGTGCTGTACATCTGATTAGGTACTAAGGAAAAAAAATGAAACATACAGTAGCACGCAAACAGTTCACAGCGCCTCCTCAATGAGCCTCAAACGCTAGGGAGTAGAAATAGGTTTTGAGCCTGGACTTAAAGGAGTCGATGGAGGGGGCAGTTCTGATGGGGAGAGGGATGCTGTTCCACAGTCTAGGAGCTGCAACCGCAAAAGGGCGGTCACCCCTGAGCTTAAGCCTAGACCGTGGGATAGTGAGTAGCCCCAAGTCGGCCGACCTGAGGGACCTGGAGTTAGAGAGGTGGGTTAGAAGATTTTTGATGTAGGGGGGGGAATGTCCATTTAGGGCTTTATACGTGAATAGGAGGAGCTTGAAGTTGATTCTGTACCGTACAGGGAGCCAGTGGAGAGAGGCCAGAATCGGGGTGATGTGGTCCCTTTCACGGGTACCCGTCAGGAGTCTCGCTGCGGCGTTTTGGACCAGTTGCAGGCGGGACAGGGATGATTGGCTGATCCCAGTGTATAGGGAGTTGCAGTAGTCTAGGCGGGAGGAAATGAAAGCGTGAATGATTTTTTCTGTGTCGTCGAATTGGAGGAAAGGTTTGATTTTAGCTATGGTACGAAGTTGGAAGAAGCTGGCTTTTACCACAGCGTTGACTTGCTTATCAAATTTTAATGCAGAGTCAAATATCATGCCGAGGTTTTTGACATGCGGTTTGACTAGGCAGGATAGGCTTCCAAGACTGCCTGTTATCGATTTGATGGAGTCGGGGGGGCCGAATAGGATGACCTCAGACTTGCTCTCATTTAATTGGAGGAAGTTATGTGCCATCCAGCATTTTATGTCCTCAAGGCAGTGTAAGAGGCTGTTTAAATTTGACTGGTTGTTGGGTTTCAGGGGGAGGTAAAGCTGAGTGTCATCGGTGAGGTCTTGTTCTGATGTTGGATGTTCTCATTCGTCAATGAGAAATTGGTTCGTTAAATCATCAAAGTCAAATTCTTGAGCAGGAAGGCAGCCTAATGCTTGGATTCTGAATCATCTGAACTAAAGTCAATGCCATGGGGAGAACGTACAAACTCCGTGCAGACGACAACCGTGGTCAGGATCGAACCCTTTTCAGTCAGAGAGTTGTAAATCTGTGGAATTCCCTGCCTCAGAAGGCAGTGGAGGCCAATTCTCTGAATGCTTTCAAGAGAGAGCTAGATAGAGCTCTTAAAAATAGCAGAGTCAGGGGGTATGGGGAGAAGGCAGGAACGGGGTACTGGTTGTGAATGATCAGCCATGATCACATTCAATGGCGGTGCTGGCTCGAAGGGCCGGATGGCCTACTCCTTCACCTATTGTCTATTGTCTATTGACTCTACCGCTGCGCCACCGTGCCGACCTGTACTTGCTTGGACTAATCTAGCATCAGCTCCTAAACCTGTGATGACTACACTGAGAGTGAGGGGATCGAGGGCAGATTGTTGGCCGAGTCATTCAGAGCCCCCGACTTGGAGATATCGTGCTATTCCTTTTGTCAGTGGTCTAAATCCATCAGCGCGGTGGGAGAACCTTCGCTGGAAGGACTGTAGCATTTGAAGAATGCAGATCACTGCCCAGCCTGGTGGTCAGATAGAAGTCCGTGTGGGCGAGTTGGGTGGCCGGCGAGGGCGAGTTGGGCCGAAGGGCCTGTTTCCACACAGTATCAATCTATGGCTCTAAATAGGATGTTAATGCGATGCCTACAATCTGTAAAAGAAGCAACAAAATATGACGTGAATTGAAAGGTACAGATATGAAAAGTGGTCATTTAAATAAGTAACGATAAAGTAAGATTTTTGATTGATTGAAAGAAACAACATTGAAACTGACAGCACCTCATATTTCGCTTGGGCAGCTTACAACCGAGTGGTGTGAATATGGATTTCTCTAATTTCAATTAACCCTTGCATTCCCTCTCTCTCCGTCCCACCCCCACCTTAGTCGTCTTGCTAGTTTCACTGTTTGTATCCCTTCATTATCTGCTCTTGCACAGCCAACAATGGACCATTGTGGGCTCCTCCTTTCCTGAGTCATCGGTGTTGGCTCTGATTTGTTCTGTACCTCTTCATACCTCTAGTTTCTCCTCTCCCCTGACTCTCAGCCTGAAGAAGGGTCTCGACTCGAAACGTCACCTATTCCTTTTCTCCAGTGATGCTGCCTGACCCGCTGAGTTACTCCAGCAGGATCTGTGTCTGTCTTCGGTGTAAACCAGCATCTGCAATTCCTTCCTGCACGACGTCTCTTTGCACCCAGCTCCGTTATCCCACTTTCACATCCACTCCCTGCACTGGGGAGGGGAATTTACAGACCACCAATTAACCTACAAACCTGCATGTGGTGGGAGGAAACCGGAGCACCCGGGGTAAACCCACGCGGTCACGGGGAGAACGTGCAAATTCCACACAGACACCTTCCGAGGTCGGGATCGAACCCTGGTCTCCCGGCGCTGTGAGGCAGCGGCTCTACCCGCTGCGCCGCCCTGAGCGGAGATCTGTATCGCAGCGTTGAATATTGTGCATGCATTGATGGGGGGGGGACGGGGGGGGGGGGGGGGGGGGGAAAGGTGAACTGAACGTCGCTGAAGCACAAGCTCTGCAGGATGTTTGGCTTTTGTGTTCTTGACACTTGGCAGCGGGCCGGCCATTCACTGAACAAACGCTGCTGAAAGCTGCCACCGACAGCCAAACAGCTGACTGGGACAAAGCAGCCTGAAGATAAATGCCCGCGTTGACCAGCCTTGTTTCCAAGTTCAGACCCTGGTACGGGTGTGAGATTGGATGAATGGCCAAGTAATCTGCAGGGCCACATTCTTCAGTCTTTTGGTCTGAGCTTCTTTCTACTGGAAACAAAGAGCTGCACACCACAATCAGCCGGCTTTGGAGATTAAAGGGCCTGTTCCCGTGCTGCACTGTTCTGTGCTCTGAATACGTACTTGCTTCGGTCTGCTACATACCACTCCCATAACAGTTCTCAATCATCCTTTAATCTCCAGGCAGACAGCCCATTTGGACAGAGAGTTGGCGTCAAGGGCAGTAGCTGGGCTCGGTGGCTCCTGTGGACTGAGGATTTATTCCCTCTCCAGGGGCCTGTGGAATCACCAAGGCTTCTGGCAAATATGACTCTGTTGACTTCAACACAGTGAGGAATCCCCCTTTGACCCTCTCATCCCGTCTTATCATGCGACGTACTTGCACTCTCTTCTCTATGTACCTGCCAGGCTGCAACCATTTTAAATGCAGGCACCTCGTGTTTTACGCATGCTTGATTTCCGCCTTTTTAGAACAACGTGCTTGTCTAATTGGTATTGATATTGGTGCTTTATGTGTCTCACATGGACCGGGGTACAGTGAAATTCATTTTTGTATACTGTACAGTACAAGTATCACATGTAGGAAATAACTGCAGATGCTGGTTTAAATCAAAGGTAGACACAAAATGCTGGAGTAACTCAGCGGGACAGACAGCATCTCGAGAGGTGCCGCCTGACCTGCTGAGTTACTCCTGCATTTTGTGTCGAGTACACCTATCACTATACATATGCACATAGATACATATTAGACAAGCATCTCAGATGCAGTACAAGTGCAAAGTAGCAGTACACTGCAACAGTAGAGAGAGTCGTGTAGGAAGTACCTGAAGATGCTGGTTTACACTGAAGATGGACACAAAATGCTGGGGGGCAACTCAGCGGGACAGGCAGCATCTCTGGAGAGAAGGAGTGGGTGACGTTCCGGGTCGAGACCCGGTCTGAAGAAGGGTCTCGATGTGAAATGTCACCCATTCCTTCCATCCAGAGATGCTGCCTGTCCCGCTTAGTTACTCCAACATTTTGTGTCCATCTTCGGTATAGAGTCACCATTCTGGCCTCATTTGGATAGCAGTAACGGGATCATTCCGAGTCAGCATGGATTTACGAAGGGGAAATCATGCTTGACAAATCTACTGGAATTTTTTGAGGATGTAACTAGGAAAATTGACAGGGGAGAGTCAGTGGATGTGGTGTACCTCGACTTTCAGAAAGCCTTCGACAAGGTCCCACATAGGAGATTAGTGGGCAAAATTAGGGCACATGGTATTGGGGGTAGGGTACTGACATGGATAGAAAATTGGTTGACAGACAGAAAGCAAAGAGTGGGGATAAATGGGTCCCTTTCGGAATGGCAGGCAGTGACCAGTGGGGTACCGCAAGGTTCGGTGCTGGGACCCCAGCTATTTACGATATACATTAATGACTTAGACGAAGGGATTAAAAGTACCATTAGCAAATTTGCAGATGATACTAAGCTGGGGGGGTAGTGTGAATTGTGAGGAAGATGCAATAAGGCTGCAGGGTGACTTGGACAGGTTGTGTGAGTGGGCGGATACATGGCAGATGCAGTTTAATGTAGATAAGTGTGAGGTTATTCACTTTGGAAGTAAGAATAGAAAGGCAGATTATTATCTGAATGGTGTCAAGTTAGGAGGAGGGGGAGTTCAACGAGATCTGGGTGTCCTAGTGCATCAGTCAATGAAAGGAAGCATGCAGGTACAGCAGGCAGTGAAGAAAGCCAATGGAATGTTGGCCTTCATAACAAGAGGAGTTGAGTATAGGAGCAAAGAGGTCCTTCTACAGTTGTACCGGGCCCTGGTGAGACCGCACCTGGAGTACTGTGTGCAGTTTTGGTCTCCAAATTTGAGGAAGGATATTCTTGCTATGGAGGGCGTGCAGCGTAGGTTCACTAGGTTAATTCCCGGAATGGCGGGACTGTCGTATGTTGAAAGGCTGGAGCGATTGGGCTTGTATACACTGGAATTTAGAAGGATGAGGGGGGATCTTATTGAAACATATAAGATAATTAGGGGATTGGACACATTAGAGGCAGGAAACATGTTCCCAATGTTGGGGGAGTCCAGAACAAGGGGCCACAGTTTAAGAATAAGGGGTAGGCCATTTAGAACGGAGATGAGGAAGAACTTTTTCAGTCAGAGAGTGGTGAAGGTGTGGAATTCTCTGCCTCAGAAGGCAGTGGAGGCCAGTTCGTTGGATGCTTTCAAGAGAGAGCTGGATAGAGCTCTTAAGGATAGCGGAGTGAGGGGGTATGGGGAGAAGGCAGGAACGGGGTACTGATTGAGAGTGATCAGCCATGATCGCATTGAATGGCGGTGCTGGCTCGAAGGGCTGAATGGCCTCCTCCTGCACCTATTGTCTATTGTCATTTTCAAGTCGCAGTTGTTGTAAGTGCAATTACTACCGAAGTTTATATTACGCGGTTCTATTTTCGGAATAACACTCTCAGATTTATACCTGGCACCGTGTGGCAGCGCGGTCGTGCATGACGCCTGGCGTATGTTTCATTTACGATCTTTTTGATTTACGCGTTGCTTTTCAATGATGAGGAAAAACCTTTTTCACCCAGTGAGTTTTTGAATCTGTGGAATTCTCTGCCACAGAAGGCAGTGGAGGCCAATTCACTGGATGTTTTCAAGAGAGAGTTAGATTTAGCTCTTAGGGCTAACGGAATCAAGGGATATGGGGAAAAAGCGGGAACGGGGTACTGATTTTAGTTGATCAGCCATGATCATATTGAATGGCGGTGCTGGCTTGAGGGGCCGAATGGCCTACTCCATCTATTTTCCATGTTTCTAAATGCGTAACCTGCAATGGTGTAAAACACAAGGTGCCTGTACTGGAACTCTTTTTTTCTAAACATTTTAAAAGATTCCCTTTTTCACAAATCTTGGAAATATTGTGGTTGTGGTAAGCCGTCGATATTTATTTCCATGCATTTGGTCACTAATTTTAATAGTGATAAAATTATCACTAGAGATAATTGAACATTTTTTATACCAAACCAATTAAATTACAAACCTGTGCGTCTGTACACCTGAAGTGTGGGAGGAAACCGGAGCACCCGGAGAAAACCCACGTGGGTCAGGGAGAGAACAGACAAACTCCATACAGACAAGCACCCATAGTCAGGATCAAGCCAGGATCTGTGGTGCTGTAAGGCAGCACCACCATCGCTACTCCACCATGCCACCCAGTAACGCCTGGCAGAAAGGAAGTTATCGACAAGGAGGCAATTGATCAGCCACAAAGGAGGCCATTTGGGCCATCGACTACCTGCCAGCTTTGCAAAGCATTCCAGCAGCTCTGAAGAAGGGTCTCGACCCGAAACGTCGCCCATTCCTTCTGTCCTGAGATGCTGCCTGAGCTGCTGAGTTACTCCAGCATTTTGTGAATAAATACCTTTGATTTGTACCAGCATCTGCAGTTATTTTCTTACACTTCCAGCAGCTCCTGTTCTCGGTAACCATACAAATTGTTTTCCCTCAGATGCTTATCCAATTCCTTTTTGCAAATCTACCATCTCTCCGTGACCTGATCTGGGAACAACATCATACTGCCCACAGAAATGACCCAGCAAGCCGCTCAAGGCCAGTGGAGGATGGGTAATCATTACATACCTTGCTGGTAATGCCTGTGTCCCGTTAATGAATGAGGTATCTTTATACGCCAGTCGAGCGAGGCTTGTGAAATTGTGGGGTTGCAGCATGCGATAGCCCAGATCCTTTAGATAATAATAATAATAATAATGCATTACATTTATATAGCGCTTTTCAAACACTCAAAGACGCTTTACAGGGATTTCTAGAACATAGAGAAGTGAATAAATAGATAAATAAGTAAACGAACAGAAAAAGGAGACAGAAGGTGGGGTGACCTTCAGTGGTTGAAGGCAGTGCTGAATAGGTGAGACTTCAGTGATGTTTTGAATGTGGTGAGTGAGGAGGAGTCTCTGACGGTTTGGGGTTGTGAGTTCCATAGGGTGGGAGCAGCGATGGAGAAAGCCCTGTCCCCCCAGGATCTGAGTTTGGTCCGGATGGGGGGGGGCAGGAGATTGGCAGCAGCAGAGCGGAGGGTGCAGGTGGGAGTGTGCCTGTGGAGGAGGTCAGTCAGGTAGGATGGGGCCAGGTTATGGAGGGCTTTGTAGGTCATGAGGAGGATTTTGTATTGGATTCTCTGGGGGATGGGGAGCCAGTGGAGTTTGTAAAGGACGGGGGTGATATGGTCACGGATCGGGTAGTGGAACTTCTGTTTGAACAGTTCTCCCGAAATGGGATCTGTGTTTGTGCAAGGCTGGAGATACACACTCTCTTGTTTATCTAAGTGTTGCACCAGTTATATCACCGTTATTGACATTTCAAAGTCCACTTGTTTCGCATGTATTTTGTGTGTCTGGGTATCTCCTGCCACCCCGGGGACTCTCAGTGTTAAATCAGTGTGCTCTTTGCAGCACCATTTCCAAATTTGCTGTTTCAAAGGCATTGGCAAACAATTTGAATCAAATATTTTGTTCTGTTGAAATCTATATACTAAAACTCACGTTTGTTTGTTTGTTTGTTTGTTCCTGAACAAACGGTCCACGATAGCGCGACAATTTTAGGCCCACCTTACTCACCGTCGTCCCTTTGGTGCAAATGGAAGAAGTTTCATTGAAATCGGTGTTATGATAATAATAATAATAATAATAAACATTTATTTTTTATAGCGCATTTCCAAATGCTCAAAGACGCTTTACAAAAACAGTCAGGGTCCGGCAGTAGACAATAAAGAACACAAGACACACAATTACAATTTAACACAAACAGCCATCACAGTGATTGCTCCAGGCATACCCTCACTGTGATGGAAGGCAAAGAAAAGTCTTATCTCCTCCTCATTCTTCTCCCGTGGTCAGGCAGTCAAACTGCTGCCTCGAGGCGATCGAGGCTCCCAACTTTTGAAGCCCCCACCGGGCGATGGAAAGTCCCAGGCCGAGCCGAGTAAGCCGATGAAGGTCCTGAGCCCCCACCGGGCGATGGAAAGTACCGCGGCCGAGCCACCCAGGGCGATGAAGGGCCTGCGAGCGGGTCGATCGTACCTCGCGCTTCGGGGCGGTCGAAGCTGCTACGGCTGGAGCTCCCGAAAGCCGGTCGCCAGCCAGGGACCTGCGAATTCCCGATGTTGCGGTCTGCAGGGCCCACGGCCGAAGCCTCCGAGATGGTAAGTCCAGGCCCTGCGACCGGAGTCTTCAAGGTCGATCCCAGCTGGAGGCCGCGGAGTTAGGTCGTTGCGCGAACGGAGATACAACACGATAAAGGTCGCATCTCCGTTGAGGAGGAGATTGGAAAAAAAAGGTTTCCCCCACCCCCCCACCACACCCACATAAACAGAGTTAAAAATAAATCAAAACATACATTTAACGATAACAATAGACAAAAACAAAAAAAAAAGACAGAGAGACAGCCGGTGAACATTTTAAAGTTTATACCTATCTCCTACGGGGAGGGAGGGAGGGAGGGAGGAAGGGAGGGGGTTGGCTGGAGGAGGGAGGGGGAGGAGGGAGGATAAGGGGGGTTGAGGGGGATGGAGTGGGGGGGAGAGGGGGATGGAGTGGGGGGGAGAAGGGAGTGGGGAGGAGAGGGTGTTGCACCAATGCAGGAGTGGTTTGTGCCCAACGGGTCCACTTGGTCTAGTGCCAAACAAGAGTCTAAAGTGTTCAGTCGTCATCTGTGCTGACAACGAGACTGTTACGCCCCAGCGGTATAAACATTGACTTCTCTAACTTCAAGTAGCCCTTGCTTTCCCTCTCTCTCCATCCCCTCCCCCTTCCCAGTTCTCCGACCAGTCTGACTGTCTCCGGTTATGTTTTATCTCTGTAGCGCCCACACCTCTGACATCAGTCTGAGAAAGGGTCTCGACCCGAAACGTCACCCATTCCTTCTATCCAGAGATGCTGCCTGTCCTGCTACGTTAGTGTCCTGTAAATACATCAGAACTTTGACCAAGACTGCATTACAAGTTCTTGTATTCCTTGGTTTGCAATGTGGATATTTTACTTTAAACATGGGTATTATTAGCTCTCTGAATGCATTCAAGAGAGAGCTAGATAGAGCTCTTAAGGATAGTGGAGTCAGGGGGTATGGGGAGAAGGCAGGAACGGGGTGCTGATTGAGAATGGTCAGCCATGATCACATTGAATGGTGGTGCTGGCTCGAAGGGCTGAATGGCCTCCTCCTGCACCTATTGTCTATTGTCTATTGGTATTATTAGCTTGCAATTTCTGAATTCCTGTATGAAAATGCAGCACGAAAATTCTGTCGAATGCCGGGCAGTAGTTAATTTTACTGAAGATAGACACAAAAAACTGGAGTAACTTAGTGGGTCAAGACCCGCGGGTCAAGACTCTGGAGAAAAGGAATGGGCGACGTTTCGGGTCGAGACCCTTCTTCAGACCCGAAACGTCACCTATTCCTTTTCTCCAGAGATGCTGTCCAGGCCCGCTGACTTACTCCAGCTTTTTGTGTCTATCTTTGATTTAAACTAGCACCTTCCAACTCGGTTAATTTTTACAATGAGTTAAGAGAAAAAGTTGGAAACACCCCTTAATAATCAGAAATAATAACTGTTTCTCTCTTGTCTAACCTGCAGAAATAGCAGCATTAGTTTGGATTTCCTTCTTTAAAATATCTAATTTTTGATGGATGTTTGGACTCGCTGGGGCAGTGCATGCAGTAGCCACCTTGCACCACTAGATATCTCTGTGTTTTGTAAAATACAGCCAGCATTTATATGAAGTGTGCATTCTGCATTGGCTTCATGCAGCTGAACAATCGATCCTCCACAGCAGTGTCTTTCTTTTTTTTTTGCATGGTTAGATTCGGTGAAGCAACGTGCTTTCATTTTATTCACGGGGGCTACAGTCTCTGGCGAGCCAAGAGTTCTCTCCCCGTTTCACTCCCAAACTTCCTCATCCCCCCCCCCCGCCCACCTTCCCTCCACTGTCCCACCTGGACTCCCACCTGTTTCACCCCTCCACTCACCACCCCACACCCCTGACCACCACCACCCTCCCCCCCACCCCCACACACAGGTACAAATGCCACCCAGACAACACCGAAGGTCAGGATTGAACCTGGGTCCCTGGAACTATGTCATCTGTGCCTTCGACACACTCGGGACAATTTACAATTTTACCAAAGCCAATTAACCTACAAACCGGGGCGGCAGAGACACGGATTCCATCCTGACTACAGATGCTGTCTGTACATTCTTGCCTTGACCTGCAAGGGTTTTCTCCGAGATCTCTGGTTTCCTCCCACACTCCAAAGACATCCAGGTTTGTAGATTAATTGGCTTGGTGTAAATGTCAAAAAATTGTTGTGTGTGTGTAGGATACGGTTAATGTGCGGGGATCGCTGGTCGGCGCGGACTCGGTGGGCCGAAGGGCCTGTTTCCGCGCTGTATCTCTAAACTAAAGTAATCGTGCACGTCTTTGGAGCGTGGGAGGAAACCGGAGCACCCGGAGAAAACCCGCGCTGTCACGAGGAGAACATTCTGGTTTAGATAAATTAATGCTTAGTGCAATACTGCTCATGGCATCTGAAAGCAATGTTACTTAGTGAATCAGAAGAGTAGTTGGAGTAGATATAACACGTGACATTTGCGGTGTGCACACTGAGGATGTTTAAAGCTGATACAATCCTGTTTGATCAAATTGATTGCAATCTGGTTTTGATTCCTCCCTTCGTAATGTCTTTTCATTTCCTCACAGGCAGGGACATTCATCGCGAGTGATGTTCTCGGGATATAAGCGTGTGTTTATTTTTCTTCAATTCTTATTGTTTATAGCGGTCTTTGTCAAAGCTTCCAACACAGGAGGTGGATAAAGTAACAGTGAACATGGGTTTAGCCCGCCAGGTCAGTTTTAAAATGGCAACCTGCGTCTCAGTTTTACCACAACATCCTCTCCTCTGCACTGCACGAACTTCTGTAGGTAACGTGAGGTTTGCTATTAACATGTTGCAAAGACAGAACCTTGAGTTTGATCCATTTCTTCTCGAGTCTTTCATATTTTACAGTTTGTCCTGTATATTACTCACGAGCTGGGTAAGACTCATTGGAAATCCAGATGCAGCTAATTGCATTCCTCATTGGCAAAATAAAAAGAGTTAAATGCACTATTTTCTAGCATGCGACCACAATGCACAGTTGCATGACATCTGCATGTAAAGGTTGATGTTTCAATGCATTTGATAAGAATGAAAATGAGTTTTTATTGCATAAGGCATGTATTGAAATGAATGCATGTGATTACCACCTTGTCAAGTATCTGTGACTGGTTACAAAATTTCCATTGAACGGTGAAGGAAGGAACTGCAGATGCTGGTTTAAACCGAAGATGGGCATAAAGTGCTGGAGTAACTCAGCGGGACAGGCAGCATCTGTGGAAATAAGGAATGGGTGACGTTCCGGGTCGAGCCCCTTCTTCAGACTGAGAGTCGGGGGAGATTTAGAGATAGGGAATTGTAAAGTGTGAGAACGAGACATCAAAGGGGGTGGAGATCAAGAAAAATGTAGAATGGATCATTGTTAGCTGGGAGAAGGTAACAACAAAGTAAACATAGATAAAATGTAATCAGGGACAGTCAGACTGGTCGGAGAACTGGGAAGGGGGAGGGATGGAGAGAGAGGGAATATGTGGTGGAAAAATGCAGTGCAATACACGCCAATACTCCTTTGTATTACTTAGGAATGCAACATGCACCCTCGTTCACCCTCTTCCTCATTGCCTCAAAAACTTCACAAACAGGTTGGTCAAGAGAGAGCTAGATAGAGCTCTTAAGGATAGCGGAGTCAGGGGGTACGGGGAGAAGGCAGGAACGGGGTACTGATTGAGAATGATCAGCCATGATCACATTGAATGGCGGTGCTGGATCGAAGGACCGAATGGCCTCCTCCTGCACCTATTGTCTATTGTCTATAACCCTTGACACCCAAGGCTAATCAAGAACCTGTCAATCTGCTTTAAAAATACCCAATGAAACAGAAACAGTCTGGTGATGTTTGAACTTAATGTCCAAAGTCTCGGTCAAAAAGGTAGATTCCAATAATTGACCGAAAGAAGAGAGAGGTAAAGCAGTCCGTGAGAGAATGGCTTGGGACTGAGGCAGCTGGAGACACGGATGCCAATGAGGTATCGATTTAGAATATTATGGGGTGATTTAGGAGCGGCATGGTGGCGCAGCGGTAGAGTTGCTGCCTCACAGCACCAGAGACCCGGGTTCGATCCTGACTACGGATGCTGTCTATACAGAGTGTGTACGTTCTCCCCGTGACCTGCGTGGGTTTTCTCCGGGTGCTCCAGTTCTTCCGAAACTCCAAAGACGTACAGGTTTGTAGGTTAATTGGCTTGGGTAAAATTCTAAATTGTCCCTGGGATGGTATTGGCATTAGTGTGTGGGCGGGATCGCTGGTCGGCGCGGACACAGTGGGCAGAAGGGCCTGATTGTGTCTATTGTCTATTCTGTACTGTACCTCTAAACTAAACTAAATTGTTGAGCAAGAAATAAAAGTCAGAAACGAGTGGTGAGCTTTGAGGACGGAGGTGGCTGCATAATTAGAAGTGATGCGAAAGATTTGAAAACTAGGATCAGAATTTTTAAAAAGCAGAGTGGCAGTGAATGAATATAGTACATTGTTCCTGGCGTCACTCTCGTTAAAGTGCATGATCCTGTAAAGGATTATTGCCAATTTAGTATCCAAGCTACATCCGCCCTCCAGCAACAGGGCAGCCGTATGTTTAATTGTTGTTGCTTCTGGAATCTCGAGTGCAAAATGGTTGCCACATTTGTTGAATAAACGTTGCTTGGCAATGTTATTTTATGCCTGAGGAAATCTGCCCGCCAAAGACAATAAAGTATCATTGCTAATGGTCAGGTGGTGCAGCAGTAGAGTTGCTACACTACAGTGCCAGTTCGATCTTGTCTACGGGTGCTGTTTGTACCATGACCTCGTGGGTTTTCCGTGGGTGCTCCGGTTTCCTCCCACATTCCAAAGACGTGCAGGTTAGTAGATTAATTGGCTTCTGCAAATTGTCCCTAGTGTGTAGGATCGGGTTAGTGTACAGGGTGATCGCTGGTCAAGGCAGACTCGGTGGGCAGATAGGTCTGTTGGCACGCTGCATCTATAACCTCTAAACTAAACTATCAAGGATCAAATCAGGGATTTCAAAGTTTTAAAACATGGTGAAACAGAACTCAACACAATCTAAATAGTTCTTATTCTATGTACGACATAGTGGTGGGGACAGACTGGAGTAACTCAGCGGGACAGGCAGCATCTCTGGAGAGAGGGAATGGGTGACGTTTCGGGTCGAGACCCTTCTTCTGACTGATTTTATTGGGGGTGGGGACATTGGAAAGGGATGTTCGTACACACCTTCAGTCAATGAGGGTTGAAGCCAATTGTCATTATTGACAACAGATCCAAAGAGAAGAATGAGGACCAAACATGGAGATGGTTGGGAACAGAGCAGGGCGAACGAACATCAAGCTCAACAGAGGGCAGGGTGTGAGACTTCATCTCACGGCCAGAGGTTGGCATTGGTTTGGTGTGACCATCGGTGAAGCCCAAACTAAAATTGGCCAAGAACTACCAAATCATCCTTCTGTGCTTCCAGCTGAATTGAATTGAATAAGTTTTATTGGCCATGTATGTACACATACAAGGAATGTGCCTTGGTGCTCCGCTCGCAAGTAACAACACGACAACAGTCTGAAGAAGGGTCTCGACCCGAAACGTCGCCCATCCCTTCTCTCCTGAGATGCTGCCTGACCCGCTGAGTTACTCCAGCATTTTGTGAATAAACACCACATACAGTGACCAATTAAGAATAAAACATAAAACATTAAAACATTAAGAACAAAACATTATAGTTTAAACATGTGAATGAAATAAAATACCAGAGCAAAAGGGGGCTACAGACTTTTGTTTGTTGAGTAGAGCTACTGCTCGTGGCAAAAAAAAGCTGTTTTTATGTCTGGCTGTGGCGGCTTTGACATTCCGGAGTCGCCTTCCAGAGGGAAGTGCTTCAAAGAGTTCCTTATTTATGTTCATCCTTATTGGTTTTGCTCTCTCTTGTTTTATTTCTTTCGTTTACAACCCTTTCTCAATCATCTTTTATTTATCTGCTATCAATTGGCTTCTTCACTTTTATCACTGCTATTCTCTCACTTTCATCTCATTTCTGCTAGGTGCTGTCTCTCTCCACCATTGCTATACTCTTTCCTATCTCTCTCTTTTCCTTCCCTCCCTCTAATCTTTCATGTCGTTGCCTCTCCCGCCCTTCTCCCCATCACTCTCCCAATCCGTCTCCCCTTCCTTCCCGCTCAGCCCCTCCCCGCTTTCTTCCCTCCCTCCCTCCATCGCTGCTCCCTCTCAACCTGCCCCCCTCCCTCCCTCCCTGCCCCCCTCCCTCTCAACCTGCCCCCTCCCTCCCGCATTTTGTTTCATCATTTGAAATTAAAAGTTGTGCCTCTTTTGCCCCGTTACAGGAAGGATGTGGAGGCTTTGGAGAGGGTGCAGAAGAGTTATACCTAACGATGCAGGGATTAGGGGGTATTAGCGACAAGGAGAGGTTGGGCAAACATGGATTGTTTTATCTGGAACGCTGGAGGTTGAGAGAGATTGAGGGAACATTGTTCCCAATGTTGGGGGAGTCCAGAACCCACAGGGGCCACAGTCTAAGAATAAAGGGGAGGTCATTTTAAACTGCGGTGAGAAAAAACTTTTTCACCCAGAGAGTTGTGAATTTGTGGAATTCTCTGCCACAGAAGGCAGTGGAGGCCAATTCACTGGATGGATTTAAAAGAGAGTTAGATAAAGCTCTAGGGGCTAGAGGAATCAAGGGGTTTGGGGAGAAGGCAGGCACGGGTTACGGATGATCAGCCATGATCACAATAAATGGCGGTGTTGGCTCGAAGGGCCAAATGGCCTCCTCCTGCACCTATTTTCTCTGTCTATGTCTATCTGATACAAGTAGATACAATTATGACAGGCATAGATAGGGTAGACAGTCAAATACTTTACGGCATAGCTTTAAGGTGAAAGGGGCCAAGTTTAAAGGAGATGTGCGAGACAAATTTACGTACACAGAGGGTGGTGGGTGCCTGGAACGCACTGTCAGGGCTGGTGATGGAGGCAGATACGAAAGTGCTGTTTACGAGGCTTTTTGATAGGCACATGGAAATGCAGGGAACAGAGATCAGTTTATCTTGCATCATGTTTGGCACAGATATTGTGGGCCGAAGGGCCTGTTCCGGTGCTGCACAGTTCATAAGATCATAAGTGATGGGAGTAGAATTAGGCCATTCGGCCCATCAAGTCTACTCCGCCATTCAGCCATGGCTGATCTATCTCTCCCTCCTAACCCCATTCTCCTGCCATGCTCCCCATTCTCCTGCCTTCTCCCCACAACTTCTGACACCCGTACTAATCAATAGGACCTTACTGTTCTATGGTCTAGAGTCTTTCAGCATAGGAAATACTTTCTCCAAATGCACCCAAAATACACATCTCAACCATCAAAGCTAGCAAATAAAAGGTGAAACATTTAAGCTCTTATCAATTTTCACAAGCATGCACACTACCAAGCAAGGCCAATAATATTTTTCTGACTATTGAACTAGCCGGACAGGCTAGCAAAGACTGAGGTAGTAAAGTTGCACATGCGAGCCTAAGCCAAGACAATGAGAGTGTGAGGTTACTTAGCTAGACACAAAATGTTGGAGTAACTCAGCATCTCTGGAGAAAAGGAATAGGTGACATTTCAGGACCAAGACCCTTCTTCAGACTGAAAGTCAGGGGAGAGGGAAACTAGAGGTATGAAAAGGTGCAAAGAACATGTGAATGAAAGGTAAGAAAAAATAAAAAAGTTAGAGCCAGCTACGATGGTCAAGGAATGGTGGAGCGCACAATGGTCCATTGTTGGCTGTGAAGAACTAGGTTAATTCCCGGAATGGGAATTAACTAGGTTAATTCCCGGAATGGCGGGACTGTCGTATGTTGAAAGACTGGAGCGGCTAGGCTTGTATACACTGCAATTTAGAAGGATGAGAGGGGATCTTATCGAAACATATAAGATTATTAAGGGGTTGGACACGTTAGAGGCAGGAAACATGTTCCCAATGTTGGGGGAAGTCCACAACCAGGGGCCACAGTTTAAGAATAAGGGGTAGGCCATTTAGAACGGAGATGAGGAAAAACTTTTTCAGTCAGAGAGTTGTAAATCTGTGGAATTCTCTGCCTCAGAAGGCAGTGGAGGCCAATTCTCTGAATGCATTCAAGAGAGAGCTAGATAGAGCTCTTAAGGATAGCGGAGTCAGGGGGTATGGGGAGAAGGCAGGAACGGGGTACTGATTGAGAATGATCAGCCATGATCACCTTGAATGGTGGTGCTGGCTCGAAGGGCTGAATGGCCTACTCCTGCACCTATTGTCTATTGTCTAAGAAGGTGATAATGAGTGGATACAGGCAGTGAAACTAAGCAGGATGTCAGTGGTAGGATGACTAGGGTGGGGGAGGAACGGGGAGAGAGGGAATGCAAGAGGTTACTTGAAATTAGAGAAATCAATATCATACCGCTGGGTTGTAGCTGCCCAAACAAAATATTACGTTGCTAGAGACTGGAGACTTGGGCAAAGAGCTGGAAGTTTGGGATAGTGGAGGTGAGACGGGAAACGGGTGGGAGGGAGGGAGAACATGAGGTCACAGTCATACAACGTGGAAACAGGCCCTTCGGCTCAACTTGCCCACACCGGCCAACATGTCCCAGTTGCCCACTAGTTCCACCAGCCTGCGTTTGGCCCATATCCCTCCAAACCTGTCCTATCCATGTACCTGTCCAGCTGTGCCTTAAACTTTATGCGAGTCCCTGTCTCAACTATTTCCTCTGGCAGCTCGTTCCATACACCCACCACCCTTTGTGTGAAAAGGTTACGCCTCAGATTCCTATTAAATCTTTTCCCCTTCACTTTAAACCTATGTCCTCTGGTGCTCAATTTCCCCTACTCTAATAATCAGAGGATTTGGGGGTTATGGAGAATGAACTAAAAATGACTAAATATCTGGATTGCAAATTGAGCAGTGGAGTGCATGCTGGCTTGCATAGCCTTGCACCATGCCAGAATGCAGAGGTTGCTACATTCGTCTTGCTAACTACCCACTTCAAGCATTGTCAACCAGCTGCATACCATTTACAGCGTGCATTTCATAATATCTTGTGAAGTAATGTTTACAGCTGCCCCAGTTCTTTCTGCTTATCATCCTTGATAAGACTTTTATTGCTTCATCTTTTCAATGGCTGACTTATCCAGCTGAAAGTAAATAACTGCTGACATGTTTTATGTATTGCCTCCCTGCCAACCCTGTCGTTGCTCCAGTGCACAATCAGACACCTGCAGCCAGCACATAAAACCACTAGAAATAACAATCGTGCCAGTTATAATTTCGCATTTTAATAATGCGGTAGAGTTGCTGCCTCACTGCACCAGAGACCCTGGTTCGATCCTGACCACGGGTGCTTCTCCGTCCAATCCCATGGCAAACGTCAAGTGCAGACATTCCACGTTTGCAAGACAATGTCATTGCCAGCACAGGTTGTTCATGCTACTGTGCTGCTTCCTGCCCTGACAAGTTTCAGTGAAAAACCTGCCGCTGCAGAGAGGGTTCAGTATGTTTAAAATAAAGACAAGCCTGTTTCAGTGTCGGTTTTTGATTCCGCCTTCTCAACAGATGTGCTGAAACACTGCTTTGATCTTCCAGCTGCACGGCGGTTTCAAAGATAGTCATCTTTTGCAACAACACAGTAACTCACAGGTTTTGGTCCCTGTTGTGTTTGAAGATTTGTCAGCACGTCATGTCTCCAGACTGAGACGCAAATCCATTGAAGATTGAGTTCTTGTTGGAACTGTGTTTGCACCAACCATCAAGACAGGTTTTTGAAGCACCAATTCAATGGCATAAGGCTTTATCTTTGACGCTGAAGCTTTATTCTTCATTTTCTTTTATGTCGTCCATTCAGAAGTCATAAGAGCAGAATTAGGCCATTCGGCCCATCGAGTCCACTTAGCTATTTGATCATGGCTGGCCTATCTTTGCCTCTCCTGCCTTCTCCCCGTAACCTTTGACACCCGACGGCAGGGTGGCGCAGCGGTAGAGTTGCTGCTTTACAGCGAATGCAGCGCCGGAGACCCGGGTTCGATCCTGACTACGGGCGCCGTCTGTACGGAGTTTGTACATTCTCCCTGTGACCGCGTGGGTTTTCTCCGAGATCTTCGGTTTCCTCCCACATTCCAAAGACGTGCAGGTTTGTAGGTTAATTGGCTTGGTAAAATGTAAAAAATGTCCCTAGTGTGTGTAGGATAGTGTTAGTGTGCGGGGATCACTGGTCGGCGCGGACCTGGTGGGCCGAAAGGGCCTGTTTCCTAGTTCTCTAAACTAAACCAAACTAAACTAAACCCTTACCAATCAAGAACTTGGCAATCTCCACTTCAAGGCAGTGAATTCCGCAGATTCACCACTCTGATAATCTTATTATTGAAAAGGCCTTTATTTTTTAAATATTGCAGGAAAAATAACTTGTGGCAAGTTGACCCACTCTCGCCTATTACCCCTTTTTCCCTTCCATTATTGTCTTTATAACGCAATTTTCAATAACATGAGGTTTCTTAGGAACGCAAATGAGTGTCATGATTTCCCTGCCTGACCTGTTGAGTTCTGCCAGCAGTTTGGGTTTCACTCAAGACTCTGCTGTTACTCAACAGATCATTGTTCACTCAAGCATCCGCTGTTACTTGCGTCTCTATTCTAGCCAAGATGTTGGTGGACATGCCCAAGTTGTTCAATATTGCAGCAATGTGAAGACAGACACAAAATGCCGGAGTAACTCAGCGGGTCAGGCAGCATCTCTGGAGAAAAGTAGTAGGTGACCTTTCAGGTCAGAACCCTTCTTCAGACTGAAAGGATCAGCGGTAATGTGAAAGTTGCGCCAGTGTGCCGTGTTCACCATATCGGTATCGTCTCCAATGGTTACCAGAGAATGTGATTGAGATGTATAAAAACTCCTACAAATGCTTCTGCAAAGACCCAATGTCACAGGGAGAACGTGCAGTTTCCAAGTCCTTGCATAAGATTTCTACAAAGTTTTAATGTATTTATATGAGGGGGGGGGGGGGGGAGGGGCCTTGCTGGAACCGTGGTTTATCAGTATGTCTCACTGGATTTTGTTTGGGTTTGAACTATTTTAAATCACCCACAAATTCTGATGGTGATTTTTTTAAAAAAAAATCTGGACGGCTGTTCGTTTTGTTTTCAGCTCAGTTGGTAACTTACATTGTCTCGTGGCCGGGTGGGACGTGAACCCGCTGTTTTCCGTGACAAGATTGTTAATCAATGATCGGCAAGGCACGGCGTATACTTCAACTCGGCAAGTTGAGCGTTAAACCTCACTTTATTGCGGAAAGCGCATGAAAGAGTGTGAGCGGCATTTGCAAGACTTTTTGGCTTTAACACACACTTACATAAACATTGCGTCATTGCAGAAATTATATAAACCTTCTGTACTCCAAACCAATATGTCTCTTCTGGTGTTGCCCCCTGATGTTGTCATTTTTACAGACCTGCGGCCTTTTCAACTAATAACCTGGTAATTTTATGACTTAATAAATATATGCTTCTGATTTATGGCAGTGGACACAGGGCTGCTAACTAGGTAACAGTGGTCTTTTCTTCATCCTCCTTTCTCGCATGCAGTAGATCATCGTTTCCCAACATGTTTGTCATTCTTCTCCCTAAAGGCTTTCGGCGGGTGTTGGAGGTGGCTTTCAGCTTCATGCCAAAAATAGTCTCCAGCACAAAATTTCCAAGATGTAGAACTGAATGATAATAGCCATCTGTTGACAGTTCCAACATTTAATACCCTCCCTCACAATGTGCTTAGTGTATTACAATCCACAGCCTCGACCCGATGGAAACCTCAAGTGCCTTTGGCGTTTCTATACTTCAGTCTTTTCTTTTGGGATATTACTCATGAAAATTTGAAATCTCTCTCCCTGTGATCATTGAGGTTTAAGCTTAGAAAGTGTCACGTGTATCGAGGTACAGTGTAGAGCTTTGTTTTACCTCACCCATTCCTTCTCTCCAGAGACGCTGCCTGACCCGCTGAGTTTCTCCAGCATTTTGTGTCTACCTTCGATTTAAATCAGCATCTGCAGTTTTCTTTCCTACCTAGTGAGTTTAGTTTAGTTTAGTTTAGTTTATCGTCACGTGTTCCAGTGAAAACCTTTTTCGTTGTGTGCTAACCAGTCAGCGGAAAGACAATACATGATTACAATCGAGCCGTCCACAGTTTACAGATGATACATGATAAAGGAATAACGTTTAGTTCAAGGTAAAGCCAATAAAGTCTGATCAAAGATAGTCCAAGGGTCTCCAATGAGGTAAATACTGTAGTAGTTCAGGACTGCTCTCTAGTTGTTGGTAGGGTGGTTGTTGTTGCCTGTTAACTTGGCCTCATATGCAGGGCAGACGTTGTAGGCCAAAGGGCCTGTTCCTGTGCAATACAGGTCTACGTTTCTTGTTCTATGAATATCATCACTGGATCATAAGTGAATACCTTGATTCTGACCCACCTGTGGAAGACAAGGTACAATGCTTGATAAATCAATGAATGATGAATGAATGAATGAATAGATTTATTGGCCAAGTATGTGCATATACAAGGAATGTGCCTTGGTGCTCCGCTCACAAATGACAACACAAACGTACAGTTAACAATTAAGAATAATTGTTAACTGCGGTTTCTGCCTTACAGCGAATGCAGCGCCGTTGACTCAGGTTCGATCCTGACTACGGGTGCTGTACTGTACGGAGTTTGTACGTTCTCCCCGTGACCTGCGTGGGTTTTCTCCGAGATCTTCGGTTTCCTCCCACACTCCAAAGACGTACAGGTTTGTGGGTTAATTGGCTTGGTAAAATGTAAAATTTGTCCCTAGTAGGATAGTGTTAGTGTGCGGGGATCGCTGGGCGGCACGGACCCGGTGGGCCGAAGGGCCTGTTTCTGCGCTGTATCTCTAAATCTCTAAATCTAAAATCTAAATAAAGCATAGACACATCAAAACAATAAGGATACAACATTACGGTCTAAACAGGTGGGTGGAAATAAACCAGAGCAAAAAAGAGACGACAGGCTTATAACTACAAGGCTGCCTGTTACCTAGATCCAAATCCCAGCAAATGCTAGAACCTAGCTTCTCTCAAACGCTGAGTAACTTAATTTAGTTTCTATTATGATGAAAGTGAAATAGCCCTGGGTAAAGCTGCTATTTTCGGAGCAGCTATTCTGAAACTTCTGGCATTTAATCATTAATGAATGTCAAAGTGCCTGAACGCTATAGAGGCTGGTAATTGGACATGTAAAACAAGTTGTCAGATCTGTAGACTGAATAGGCAGCCCATTGTGTGCCTGCACAAAACAGAATACAAAATATATGTATTTTGGCAGCATTTATAAGAGATTTGTGTTTTTAACTGTCTGCTGTTGCATGGTACCAGAGCGGAACTTGGAAGTATGCATTTTAAGCCTTTGTCTTGCAGTGTAGAATTAGGCGAATCCAAGGTTTTAAACTTGAAGGCTCCACAATTTATTATAAAGGAAAAGTAATAAATGAGAAAGGAGATACGAAGTGGGAGAAAATTGAACGACCCTCGCCTTCAGCTTGTGGTAGGCTTAGCTCAATCACCATTTAACTTTCAACATATGGAGTTGTACTCTCTATTGCACATCACTGGTGGCACAGCGGTAGAGTTGCTGCCCCACAGCGAATGCAGCGCCGGAGACCCGGGTTTGATCCCGACTACGGGTGCTGTCTGTACGGAGTTTGTACATTCTCCCCATGACCTGCGTGGGTTTTCTCCGAGATCTTCGGTTTCCTCCCACACTTCACAGACGTACAGGTTTGTGGGTTAATTGGCTTGGTAAAATGTAAAATTTGTCCCTAGTGGGTATAGGATTATGTTAAAGTGCGGGGATCGCTGGTCGGCACGGACCCGGTGGGTCGAAAGGGCCTGTTTCCGCGCTGTATCTTTAAACTAAACTAAACTAAACTACAGTCAGATTGGATGGTGAGAGGGTATTTGCAATTGGAGGATTGGAAGTTGGCCTGGGGAGAGAGCTGGGGGAGTTTCAGAAGGGACCCAGTTGTTTAAAGTCCGCAGGAGCGATGACATTATGGTCGAACGGTTCATTAATGCGGGGAGTGACGTAGATGATTGAGGCTGTAGTCCTGAATATGAATC
Organism: Rhinoraja longicauda; assembly: GCF_053455715.1. Lineage (NCBI taxonomy): Eukaryota > Metazoa > Chordata > Chondrichthyes > Rajiformes > Arhynchobatidae > Rhinoraja > Rhinoraja longicauda. The sequence continues at coordinate 4,151,091 of NC_135981.1, read as the reverse complement.
GACGACACAACAATGGTACGGGACAAGAGTTGGCTAAGACTGGAGCGGGTTATTTATGGAGTTGATGTCGAACAAGCCGACACAAGCATTTAAGGAGCTCCTTGTAGAGAATTGTGGACGCAGCCCAGACCACAAGCACAAACCAACCTCCCTTCCGCGGACTCCATCTACTCCACACGCTGCCTCGGCAAGACCGCCAGCATAATCAAAGATGAGTCTCACCCCGGTCACTCCCTCTTCTCCCCTCCCATCAGGCAAGAGGTAGAGAGGTGTGAAAACACACGCCTCCAGATTCGTTCCAGACACACTCCACCTTCTATGCAAAAAAAACCCACTTGCCTCCCACATCCTTTGAAATTTGCCCCTCTCACCTTAAAGCTCCCTGTCTAGCCCTTGATATTTCCACCCATAGACACCCAGAGAAAAGACATTCTGGCCTTCCATCACAGTGAGGAGGTGACTGGAGGAGACTCACTGTGATGGATGTTTCTTTTTGTTTGGTGTTGGTTTATGATTGTGTGTGTCATTGCTTATTTTTATTGCTCTTATTGTTGGACTGTGGGTAATCTTTCATTTCACTGCGCATTTATGTGTATGTGACAAATAAAATTGACTATTGAACTTACCCATGCCGACCAATATGCCCCGTCTGCTCTAATCTCAGCTGCCCACGTTAGGCCCATATCCTTCTAAACCTATTCTATCCATGCACCTGTCCAAATGTGTTTTTAAACATTGTGATAATACCTCCACCTCAACTACGTCCTCCGGCAGCTCGTTCCCTATGCCCATCACCCATTGTATAAAGAAAAAGTTGCCTCGATTGCAATCAGGATTGAGCACACAATTGTTTACGAGTAGCCTATTTGAACCAGGCTACAAGAATGTCTGTACCTGGTTCAAGGTCGCGCCCCCCTCCACCATCACACTCTGCTCCAATTGGCAGCACCCGTGGGTGTCTTCATTTGAAGGTGTGGTGCGGTTGAGAGCATGGGCGATGTGCAGGAGCTTGTACACTTGGAGCCCACAAGGTCGAACAATTAAAGCAGCGCAGTGGCGCAGCCGGTAGAGCTGCTGCCTCACAACACCCGAGAGCCAGGTTGGAACCTCTGCGTGGAGTTTGCATGTTCTCTCTGGTGGATGGGTGGGTTCCCTCTGGGTGCTCTGGTTTCCTACCACATCCCAAATATGTGTGGGTTTGTGGATTAGTTGGCCTCTGTAAATGGAACCTTGTGTACCGGGAATTGATGCGAAGGTGGGATGTTTGTAAGTGATAGGGGCAGAATTGGGCCATTCGGCCCATCGTCTACTCTGCCATTCAATCATGGCTGATCTACTGTTCCTTCCTAACCCCATTCTCCTGCCTTCTCGCCATAACCCCTGACATCCGTACCAATCAAGAATATATCTAACTCTGCCTTAAAAATATCCATTGGCTTTGGCCTCCACAGCCTTCTGCGGCAATGAATTCCACAGATTCACCACCGTCTGACTGAAGAAATTCCTCATCATCTCCATCCTAAAGGAACGCTCTTTAATTCTGAGGCAGTGGCCTCTGGTGATAGACTCTCCAACAAGTGGAAACATCCTCTCCACATCCATTCTATCCAGGCCTAGTATGAACTAGTGAGGCTGGTGTGAACTTGGTGGGCCGAAGGGCCTGTTTCCATGCTGTGTCTTTCAATCAATCAATCAAAGGTTGAGAGGAGCAATGAATGAGCTTAGTAATATCAATTTAATACATTCACAATGTTAAAAAGGATGGAGCAATTTATTTTTGATGCATGAATTGAGAAAAGCACGCTCTTTAAGTGAAAATTGTCTGTGCAAGTACTTAATGAATAATCTGAATGATGGTACAAAATGGATGGATCCAGTAATTTCTCTAAAAGCAATATGTGTAGAGATTTGTTTGGTACCTACTAGACCAAGTGGACCCGTCGGGCCCAAACCTCTCCTGCATTGGTGCAGCACCCTCTCTTCCCCCCCACACCCCCGTCCCCCTCCCCTTCCCCCCCCTTCCCCTCCCCCCTCCCCCTCGTCCCCTCCCTCTTCCCCTTCCCCCTTCCCCATCCCCCACTCCATCCCCCTCAACCCCCCCTTATCCTCCCTCCCCCCCACTCCATCCCCCTCAACCTCCCCTTATCCTCCCTCCCCCCCACTCCATCCCCCTCAACCCCCCCTTATCCTCCCCCCTCCCTCCCTTCATCCCCCTCCCTCCCTAGGAGATAGATTTAAACTTTAAAATGTGAATAACTTTAAAAATATAACACCGATTTCAATGAAACCTCTTCCATTAGCACCAAAGGGACGACGGTGAGTAAGGTGGGCCTGATATTGTCGTGCTATCGTGTACTGTTTTGGCTGTAGTTCAGGAACAAACAAACAAACAAACAAACAAACAAACAAACGAGAGTTTTAGTATATAGATTACTGTGCGGAATCCAATTTGAACTATGGAGAAGATGGCCAAAAATGGCCATGGACCGAGCGTTATTCTCGTTTCTTTGCCTTAATGTTATTCTTGCCTCTCCTTAAAGGGTTGTTTTTTTCACCTTGATCAGACTATGAGACGTAACATCTGCAGGGAAGCGAAAGTGAGTGTTGTGGAAGTGCCACGCAGTGTGGAAGTGCCAGGCAGTGTGGAAGTGCCAGGCAGTGTGGAAGTGCCACGCAGTGTGGAAGTGCCACGCAGTGTGGAAGTGCCACGCAGTGTGGAAGTGCCACGCAGTGTGGAAGTGCCACGCAGTGTGGAAGTGCCACGCAGTGTGGAAGTGCTACGCAGTGTGGAAGTGTGGATGGACCAACTCAAGATCTCTTAAACTTTCCCCCATTATTGGACAACTGTCTGATAAAGTAATTCGAAGAGATTCGGGACCAAGAATGACTGATGAGCATGTTTAAAAACTGCCCCTCTTGCATAGAATGTACATCACAGACCCACACCCCCCTGGCCACGCTCTCATTTCACCCCTGCCATCGGGAAGAAGGTACATGAACCTGAAACCTGTAACGTCCAGGTTCAGGAACAGCTTCTTCCCTACGGCCATCAGGCTGTTAAACACCACAACCTCCAAATAGGCTCTGATCTTTATGGACTTGGGGACATTGTTTTGAATTTGCACTATTATTGTTTATTTATTTCTTTAAAAAAAAAATATATATATACACTGAATTTTATTTGTGATTTATTATGGGTTTTTCAGAGTAATATATTTACATATCTGTTGTGTTGCTGCAAGTAAGAATTTTGTTGTTCAATTTCGGGACATTTGATAATAAAACACTCTTGAGAAGAAAAAAATGGCAAGTTTATTCCATGCCTCGATGCTTCATTGGGTCTTTTCCCACCTTAATTCATCCAATCCAATCAGCACAATCTTCCCTTCCTCCAACCATACACTCCCTCTCTCTCCATCCCTCCCCCACCCGTACACTCCCTCTCTCTCCATCCCTCCCCTACACTCCCTCTCTCTCCATCCCTCCCCCCACCCGTTCACTCCCTCTCTCTCCATCCCTCCCCTACACTCCCTCTCTCTCCATCCCTCCCCCCACCCGTACACTCCCTCTCTCTCCATCCCTCCCCCACTCAAGTCGCACCAGGTTCCTGTTCTCACCTGGCAAACAGCTAACAGTGGCCTGTGTTCTTTATCATCGTTGCTTTTTTTCTGCATATCTTTCATTCATTTCTTCCATAGCTCTCTACATCACTGTCTATATCTCTCGTTTCCCTTTCCCATGACTTGTCTGAAGAAGGGTCTCGACCCAAAACGTCGCCCATTCCTTCTCTCCAGAGATGCTGCCTGACCCGCTGAGTTACCCCAGAATTTTGTGTCTATCTTCGGTTTAAACCAACACCTGCAGTTCCTTCTTACAAGCACAAACCTCTATTCCCTTCTAGTCTTGTTTATTCAGCTTTCCCATCAAACGTGTCTTTGTCATCTGTCACAACCCCTCCCGGTGGCAACGTTTCAGAAGTAAGAACTTACAATGGAGAACATAAATCACCATGCCCACAATTTGTGATGGCATTCTTACAATGTCTGATTTAAAACCTGTTCTTTCTTTCAGAACTCAGTAACGCGGAGTGCCCCCATAAACAGTGATGCACAGAACCGAATGGGAGCTCGGTTCTTAACCACGTATGACAAGAGATTCGTCATAAAAACCATAACTAGCGAGGATGTAGCGGAAATGCACAACATTTTTAAAAAATACCATCAGGTACTCAAGCAAAGTTTGGTTTTATTAAGCACTGTGATTAAAAAGGGTACTTTTTGTATCTCTGAAAGAACTAGAGCGGCACGGTGGCGCAGCGGTAGAGTTGCCGCCTCACAGCGCCAGAGACCCGGGTTCCATCCTGACTACGGGTGCTGTCTGTGCGGAGTTTGTATGTTCTCCCTGTGACTGAGTGGGTTTTCTCCAGGTTCCTCCCGCATTCCTAAGACGTGCAGGTTTGTAGGTTAATTGGCTTCTGTAAATTGTCCCTCCTGTGTAGGATAGTACGGGCGATCGCTGGTCAGTGTGGACTCAGTGGGCCGAAGGGCCCGTTTCCACGCCCTATCTCTAAACTAAACCAAACCAAACTATGTGAGCAGCACGTTGGTACTGCTCTGGCCTCTTGCAGAAGGCATTAGACAGGAGTAGTTCATTAATTGGCGGCTTCGCCGATGAAAATATATGAAACCACGTGCACCTTGAGAAAGATTTAATTTATTTTGAGGAGGTGGGGAAAGGGGGAGGAGAAGGAAAGAGATTTATTTCTGAGGAAGGGAAAGAGATTTATTTCTGACTGACACTTTGTCAACTGCTTAAAACGAGACTGAAGCTGGAAGAGGACTAACCTTGGGCTAAAATGTGTAATCCTGGCTGTCTGAATGATTGATTACTGTGCAATGATCAAGGAAGTTAAAGTAGGGCCGATTGAAGTGTCTTTAGAGAGAGATGAAGCAAGTGTTTACAAGGAAAGAACGTGTGTATTATATACTATATGCACACACACACACACGTATAAAAACACTCACACATATGCACACACATACATATAGACACATAGTATATATATATGCATACACGCACACACATTACACGTACATAGTATACTATGCGTGTAACATGTGTGCGTGTATGCATATATATACTATGAGTGTTTTTATACGTGTGTGTGTGTACATATAGTATACAATATACACATTCTTTCCTTGTAAACACTTGCTTCATCTCTCTAAAGACAAATATATACGTACACACATACTATATATATACACAAGACTATATATATATATATATACACACACATAGCATATACACACACACATATATACACACACACATGGTTTATACACACACACACACACACACATAGTATACATATATACACACACACACACACACATGGGAAATATGATTTCTTGATTAGTACGGGTGTCAGGGGTTATGGGGAGAAAGCAGGAGAACGGGCTTAGGAGGGAGAGATACATCAGCCGTGAATGAATGGCGGAGTAGACTCGATGGGCAGAATGGCCTAATTCTGCTCCGATCACCTATGGTCTTATGATGACCTGAAGCCATTCTACCAGACCATACACCTACATATATCGCCTACACCACGACTTAATAAGCCTTATGAAGTAGTGCTTTTTTGTTGCATAGGAAGAAATGTGTGTTTGTAACATAAGTACAGCCGTCGATGGGAAATATGACCAGAAGCAACTCTCCCAGACTGAAGACCGCCACCTACACCAGGGTTTAATAAGCCTTAAGAAATAGAGCTTTTTTGTTGCTGTGACCTTTTGGTTAAAAATTAACAGCAGATGTTCCATTGATGATTCATGGATAAAAGCTCTGCTTGATGTTGTGTTGGCCCATAGAGACTGGGTCCAAAGTCCAGATCCTTAAATGTATTTAGTAAAACGAACGCTGCAGATGCCCCATGACTAAGATGGAGATAAAATGGATAACGTTTAGAAACATAGAAACATAGAAAATAGGTGCAGGAGGAGGCCATTTGGCCCTTCAAGCTAACACCGCCATGCATTGTGATCATGGCTGATCATCCACAATCAGTAACCTGTGCCTGCCTTCTCTCCATATCCCTTGATTCCGCTAGCCCCTAGAGCTTTATCTATCTCTCTTTTAAATTCATCCAGTGAATTGGCCTCCACTGCCTTTTGTGGCAGATAATTCCACAAATTCACAACTCTCTGGGTGAAAAAGTTTCTTCTCACCTCAGTTTTAAATAGCCTCCCCTTTATTCTTAGACTGTGTCGCCTGGTTCTGGGTGACTGATCAGTCTGAAGAAGGGTCTCGACCCGAAACGTCACCCATTCCTTCTCTTCAGAGATGCTGCCTGTCCCGCTGAGTTACTCCAGCATTTTGTGTCTAACTTCAGGTTTAAAGCAGCATCTGCAGTTCTTTCCAAAACGTTTCCGACTCTGTCCGAGGGGTTCATGGTTGATGTAAGCAGGAATGGAGGTCCAAGTGAAAGTGGGAATTATTGTTTTGCATCGTGTGAGTTGGTCTGCACCTTGCGAGTCGATGCCCAGCAAGAGTCGGCTTTCTAGAGAGGAGCAGAGTAGCGCAGGGGTAGAGTTGCTGCCTCACGGCGCCAGGGACCCGGGTTCGATCCTGCCCTCGGATGCTGTCTGTATGGAGTTGGTATGTTCTCACTGAGACCGCATGGATTTGCTCCGGGTACTCTGGTTTTCTCATTCCAAAGACGTGCAGGTTTGTAGGTTAATTGGCTTCTGTAAATTGCCCCTAGTGTGTAAGGAGTGGATGTAAAAGCGGGATGACATAGAACTCGTGTGAACGGGTGTTCGATGAATGGCGTGGACTCGATGGGTTGAAGGGCCCACTTTGTTTAGTTTAGAGATACAGTGTGGAAACAGGCCCTGCTGCCCACTGAGACCGCGCCGACCAGCGATCCCCGCGCACTAACCTTCTATTGGACACACCAGCGACAATTTACAATTATACCAAGCCAATAAAACTACAAACCTGGACATCTTTGGAGTGTGGGAGGAAACCGCAGATCCTGGAAAAAACCCACGCAGGTCATGAGGAGAACATACAGACAGCAGCCGTAAACAATAAACAATAGGTGCAGTAGGACATAGGACATTTGGCCCTTCGAGCCAGCACCACCATTCAATGTGATCATGGCTGATCATTCTCAATCAGTACGCCACTCCTGCCTTCTCCCCGTATTCCCTGACTCCGCTATCCTTAAGAGCTCTATCTAGCTCTCTCTTGAATGCATTCAGAGAATTGGCCTCCACTGCCTTCTGAGGCAGAGAATTCCACAGATTTACAACTCTCTGACTGAAAAAGTTATTTACAACTCTCTGACTGAAAAAGTAGTCAGGATCGAACCCAGGTCTCTGACGCTGTGAGGCGGCAACTCTACCGCCGCGCCACCGTGCAAACCCTCCACCTTTTTATCTCTGAACTAAAAATGTCAGCAGGTTGATGAAATGGTGGTGTTTCTAACATTGCCCTGCTCAGTGATGTCTTTTGTTTTTCCTCTCCAGTATATCGTGGAATGCCATGGCAACACACTTCTTCCACAGTTCCTGGGCATGTATCGGTTAACAGTGGATGGTGTGGAGACGTATATGACCGTAACAAGAAATGTATTCAGCCACAGACTCACTGTCCACAGGAAATATGATCTGAAGGTACATCCCATCCCGGGCACAACGTGCCACCTTCATTGGAATGTTTTAAGTGTGTCTGTGTGTCCATTGAACAGCACCACAATACACAAGTAAGACCAATGAAAGCTAATGGTTTCTTTTGACAGGAACGGGGTTGTGTGCTGCAAGATATTGATTTATGTAACTCTTCGCATTTTATAAATGCTTTCCAAAAGGAACTGCATGCAGCCAACAGGGAAGAGAAACCGGATAAGATTCTGTGGGTGGACGAGATTCTTGTATTGCCGACGATAGGCACACAATGTTGGGGTAACTCAGCGGGACAGACAGCATCTCTTGAGAGAAGGAGTCGGTGATGTCTCGGGTCAAGACCCTTCTTCAGTCTGAAGAAGGGTCTCGACCCGAGACGTCACCCATTCCTTCTCCTCAGAGATGCTGCCTGTCCCGCTGAGTTACTGCAGCGTTTGTGTCTATCTTCGGTTTAAACCAGGATCTGCAGTTCCTCCCTACACATTCTTGTATTGCCCGTCAAACAACTCTTATTGAATCTATTTTATTTATTTTAATATTTTTTATAATTGTCAGTTCACCGGCCAGTTAGCAGGTCGGCAAATGCGGATATAAAGGAGATCCGGATTTGATGGATTGCTGTGGCACTGAGCTGCCAGACTCCAAACTAAGATATTAAAATATCTCCGGCCTTGTGCTGTTGCAATCAACGTTTCTGCGTCTCTACTCTCCCCTTTGACAAATGTCTTGAAGTTCACGGGCGACAAAGAGGCAACATCAACCTACCTACGTCTTTGGAGTGTGCGAGGAATCAGAAGATCTCGGAGAAAACCCACGCCGGTCATGGGGAGAACGCACAAACTCCATGCAGACAGCACCCGCAGTCAGAATCGAACCCGGGTCTCTTGCGCCATAAGGCCGTAGCTCTACCGCTGCGCCACCGTGCCGCATTTGGTTACATGCCGAATTTCCTCAGTCTCCTGAGACAGGTGTCATCCATTCGTAGGGTGGCCAACTGTCCCGTATTAGCCGGGACATCCCGTATTTTGGGCTAAACTGGTTTGTCCTGTACGGGGCCACCCTTGTCCCGTATTAGACCCCGGGAGCGCTGTAGACCAAGACACTGTAGGCCCCGACACTGTAGGCCCCGACACTGTAGGCCCCGGCACTCTAGGCCCGGACGCTGTAGGCCCGGACACCGTAGGCCCAGAAGCTGTAGGCCCCGAAGCTGTAGGTCCCGTCGGTTTAGGTCCCGACACTCTAGGTTTCTGACATTTTAGCTCCGGACAGTGTAGGTGTGGAGGCCTGTGCGCGCACCTAGCGGAGGTTGCGTAGCAACCCCGCCTCCAGGCCCGGGCTGTCGCCATTGGTGGAGCGGGAGCACGTGGCCGCTGGCTGGGTGAGGTCACGTGGGGCGCGGGGCGGTGACGTCACCTTGCCCCGTATTTGGGAACGAGATAGTTGGCAACCCCTATCCATTGGGTTCCTTGTGTCTTCTCCACCAATCCATCTTTTTTTCTCTGTGACACCTCCGACACAAATCCCAGACACCTTCATTCAATTAATGTCCAGCACCTGAGTTGAAGACAAATAGTTATTTTTTCAAGTCCTGTAAATGATTAGCTGCTGAAGGTTTAAACTGAAAACATGGAGCTTGTTCACAGGTCAGTTTGATGACAGGAAGTGTTCCGAATTCCTATCTGTGATTTTAAAATTCCAGCTGCGGGTTGGACAGGTCCCTCCTCGTGAAATCACTCTCTGGGTCAAGCACGGAAACACACAACTCACACGCTGGATCATTCCAAAGATAGACACAAAGTGCTGGGGTAACTCGGCAAGGCAAGCAGCATCTCTGGAGAATGCATATTCACACACACACATATGTATATTATATACATGCACACACACATGTATATTATATATACACACACACGCTTTATATATATACACATTACACACACGCACACGCGCACACAAAAAGCTGGAGTAACTCAGTGGGACAGGCAGGATCTCTGATAGAAGGAATGGGTGACATTTTTAACCTGCTGAGTTACTCCAGCTTTTTGTGTCTATCTTCAGTTTAAACCAGCATCTATTGTCGCGCCCTGCACATATATATATATGTGTAGGAAAACTGTAGATGCTATAACTATATATATATATATATATACACACACACACACACACACACACACATATGCACATGTGTGTGTGTGTGTATATATGCATATTCACACACACACATATGTATATTATATACATGCACACACACTTGTATATTATATATACACACATGCTTTATAAGCTTTCTCGGGCGAACATAGCAAGATTATTTCCACTGGTCAGGGAGCCAGCAAACGGGTCATCGATTTAAAACTGAAGTGACAATAGGAGAATTTAGGAGCAATATCTTTAAATGGAAGATTGTTGGAACGTGGAACAGTTGTGGCAGAGGCAATGAGATCTTTATGGCGATAATGGCTAGTCAATCTTATAAATTTATATTGCTTGATGAATAAATAACAGTCAGAAATCCCCACAGATATGTTTGTTAAAGGTTGAGATTAGGGGACATTATTGGGTCTCAGAACAAGGACCCATGTCAACGAGAGTAAAAATGATGGCATTTTAATAGTGTAAGTGGATTAACTGGTCCACTAAATGGTCTGAATATTTGCCAGAATATCCCAGAATATTATTAATGGCCACAGAGAATATGCTTGCTAATTTTGGAATGCATTTAGCTCCTTAATAAAAATATAATTACCAGACAATTGCTGAATTATAACCTGTTCGGCACCGAATGTTTCAAGTCCAGTTCTTAAATTAATGAATTATTTGTAAGTCAATTAATTATGGAGTGGGAGACTCATTTAATTATTGACTCGAGTGAATAATTATGAAATGCAGAGTATAAGTTAACTTAATTTAGAAAAAGTCAAATGCATTCTATAGAAAGTGAATGATTCCATTGTCTAAATAAAAATGGGACATTTATTGGCTGCCCTCAGGTCTTCATGACTGAACACACAGCACAATATGGTACACAGACATTGGAATCAATTGGGCCAAAGTTTGAATCCAAAACTGCTGAACTGTACAATATAAAACTGTAGGAGATTCCAGGACAAGAGGCCATTCATTGCGTTACATTTACACCGCTTACACCTTCCAGAGCAATTCTAGGTGCAATGGTAGAGTTGCTTCTTCTTCTTGCGTTTGAGGCAGCAGAAGTTCTGCTTCTGCTGTCTCTGTTTGTTGTCGTTCGCCTGACTGAGGTCAGTTGACAGGGTTCACCACGGGGAGGTCGACAGCGTGAGCCCCCGGTAGAGTTGCTGCCACGCAGCGCCAGAGACCCGGGTTTGATCCTGACCTCGGGCGCTGTCTGTACGGAGTTTGTACGTTCTCCCCGTGACCCGCCTGGGTTTTCTCCAGGTGCTCTGGTTTCCCCCCCACATTCCAAAGGCGTGCATGTTTGTAGGTTAATTGGCTTCTGTAAATTGTACCTTGTCTGTCGGTTTGAACTAGTGTACGGGCGACCTCTGGTCAGCGCGGACACGGTGGGCCGAAGGGCCAGTTTCCACGCTGCATCGCTAAAGTCTTAAGAATATTTCTTGCGGCATTTTCCATTCATACCGTTGAACCTTACTGCTTTAAAGACTAATAATATTAATTTTAAAACAGTACTAATGTGAAATATAGCAAAAATAAATCAAATGACTGTACTTACCATCACATGAAGTACCAAGTCTTCAGAGAGGATATCACTGCAAATCAGTGTACAATGTACTGTCGTTATGTATAAAAATAAGTAAACTGAAAATCTCTTTCCACAGTTACTTTGCATAATACTTGAAATAAAATTCACTGTTTGAGCTTGTCTTCATAAAACCAAAATCTTCATGTGTCGGTTCTGCTCGGACTTTCACCTACCCTGAAGTAGGTGACCACTGTGCAGATGCTGGTTTACATCGAAGATAGACGCAAAATGCTGGAGTAACTCAGTGGGTCGGGCAGCATCTCATGACTCTCCCAGGTGACCACTTAACTGTGGGCTAATGGTTGACAGCTCATGAACAAAAGGGCATCGGCGTGCCAAATTCAAGTTAATGTTTTTAAATGTTATGAAGTTGGTTAATATTTTTGCCAGTTATGTGAGAATTCCGGGTGCCTTAATACCGGATAACCGAGAGTTTACTCTAGTTGGTTTTATCTCCCTCCCGGGTAGGAAGGAACTACAGATGCTGGTTCACGTCGAAGATAGACACAAAATGGCTGGAGTAACTCAGCGGTCAGGCAGCATCTCTGGACAAAAGGAATAGGGGAAGTTTCAGGTTGAAGAAGGGTATTGACCCGAAATGTCACCTTTCGGAATGGGAGGCAGTGACCAGTGGGGTACCGCAAGGTTCGGTGCTGGGACCCCAGCTATTTACGATATACATTAATGACTTAGACGAAGGGATTAAAAGTACCATTAGCAAATTTGCAGATGATACTAAGCTGGGGGGTAGTGTGAATTGTGAGGAAGATGCAATAAGGCTGCAGGGTGACTTGGACAGGTTGTGTGAGTGGGCGGATACATGGCAGATGCAGTTTAATGTAGATAAGTGTGAGGTTATTCACTTTGGAAGTAAGAATAGAAAGGCAGATTATTATCTGAATGGTGTCAAGTTAGGAGGAGGGGGAGTTCAACGAGATCTGGGTGTCCTAGTGCATCAGTCAATGAAAGGAAGCATGCAGGTACAGCAGGCAGTGAAGAAAGCCAATGGAATGTTGGCCTTCATAACAAGAGGAGTTGAGTATAGGAGCAAAGAGGTCCTTCTACAGTTGTACCGGGCCCTGGTGAGACCGCACCTGGAGTACTGTGTGCAGTTTTGGTCTCCAAATTTGAGGAAGGATATTCTTGCTATGGAGGGCGTGCAGCGTAGGTTCACTAGGTTAATTCCCGGAATGGCGGGACCGTCGTATGTTGAAAGGCTGGAGCGATTGGGCTTGTATACACTGGAATTTAGAAGGATGAGGGGGGATCTTATTGAAACATATAAGATAATTAGGGGATTGGACACATTAGAGGCAGGAAACATGTTCCCAATGTTGGGGGAGTCCAGAACAAGGGGCCACAGTTTAAGAATAAGGGGTAGGCCATTTAGAACGGAGATGAGGAAGAACTTTTTCAGTCAGAGAGTGGTGAAGGTGTGGAATTCTCTGCCTCAGAAGGCAGTGGAGGCCAGTACGTTGGATGCTTTCAAGAGAGAGCTGGATAGAGCTCTTAAGGATAGCGGAGTGAGGGGGTATGGGGAGAAGGCAGGAACGGGGTACTGATTGAGAGTGATCAGCCATGATCGCATTGAATGGCGGTGCTGGCTCGAAGGGCTGAATGGCCTACTCCTGCACCTATTGTCTATTGTCTATTCCTTTTGTGACCTTATGGGTTTTCTCCGGGTGCTCTGGTTTCCCCCCGCATTCCAAAGACAAGCAGGTTTGTAGGTTAACTGGCTTCTGTAAAATGTCCCTAGTCTGCAGGATAGAACTAGTATACGGGTGATCACTGATAGGCTCGGACACGATACCAGGGCCCTTGAACAATGGTCTCGACCCAAAACGTCAACTGTTCCTTTTCTCCAGATATGCTGCCTGACCTGCTGAGTTACTCCAGCATCTTGTGTCTATCTTCTTTGTCTCACATCTCGTTAGTGAGGTTATAATGCATGGAATCCGAGGATAGTATCATTTTAATTTCCTTTTAAAAAGACATTGGCAATAATTTCTTGTTATTTATCTCCGTAGGGTTCAACAGTATCGAGGGAAGCCAGTGGAAAAGAAAAGGTATGGTGATCTGTATTTACGAGCTGCATAATTATCTTATGTTCATAAGTTCATGTTATTGGTGGAAAGTTAGCATGTTCGGCCCATCAAGTCTACTCTGCCATTCAATCATGGCTGATCTATCTTTTCCTCTCAACCCCATTCTCCTGCCTTCTCTCCATAACCCCTGACGCCCGTACTAATCAAGAATCTTATCAATCTCCACCTTAAAAATACCCATGAAAAAAACATTGCAGCAACACTCAGATACTAAATCCCAAGGGGCTTGCATGAGAGTGCGTTGGCTCCCTTGTTGCCTTGAGTAGGTGCCACCAGGGAAGAACAGGGGTGGCACAGCTGGTAGAACGATTGCTTCACAGTGCCAGAGTTCCAGGTTCGTCTGTGTGGAATTTGCATGTTCTCCCTGCGAGCGCATCGGTTTCCTTCAGGTCTCAAGGGCCAGTCTCACCCCAGTCACTCCCTCTTAACCCCTCTCCCATCAGGCAAGAGGTACCAAAGTGTGAAAACGCACACGCCCAGTTTCAGGGACAGTTTCTCCCCAGCTGTTATTAGGCAACTGAACCAACTAGAGAACAGTTCTGACCCACCATCCCCTTCATTGGAAAGCCTTAGACTGTCTTTAATCGGACGGACTATACCTTGCACTAAACGTTATTCCCTCTATCCTGTAACGGTACACTGTGGACAGCTTGATTGTAGTCATGTATAGTCTTTCCGCTGACTGGACTGCACGCATCAAAAAAGCTTTTCACTGTGTCTCGGTACACGTGGCAATAACAAAACTACAGTGTGCTCCGGTTCCCTCTCACATACCAAAGGCTTGTAGGGTAATTGGCTTCTGTAAATTGCCCTGATTGTGCAGGGAGTGGTTGAGAAAGTGAGATAAATCAGAACAAAGGTAGCCACAAAATGCTGGAGTAACTCAGCGGGTCAGGCAGCATCTCGGGAGAGAAGGAATGGCTGACGTTTTGGGTCGAGACCCTTCTTCAGACTGTTGTCAGGGGAGGGGCCGGGACAAAGATAGGATGTAGTCGGAGACAGGAAGACTAGTGGGAGAACTGGGAAGGGGGAGGGGAAAGAGAGGGACAGAGGAACTATCTGAAGTTAGAAGTCAATGTTCATACCACTGGGGTGTAAGCTGCCCCAGCGAAATATATGATGCTGTTCCTCCAATTTGCGCTGGGCCTCACTATGACAATGGAGGAGGCCCAGGACAGAAATGTCAGATTGGGAATGGGAGGGGGAGTTGAAGTGCTGAGCCACTGGGAGACCAGGTTGGTTAAGGCGGACTGAGCGAAGGTGTTGAGCGAAACGATCGCTGAGCCTGCGCTTGATCTCGCCGAAGTAGAGACGTTAACATCTGGAACAGCGGATGCAATAGATGAGGTTGGAGGAGGTGCAGGTGAACCTCTGCCTCACCTGGAAAGACTGTTTGGGTCCTTGGATGGAGTTGAGGGGGGAGGTGAAGGGACAGGTGTTGCATCTCCTGCAGTTGCTGGGGAAAGTGCCCGGGGAGGGGGTGGTTTGGGTTGGAAGGGACGAGTGGACCAGGGAGTTACGGAGGGAACTTAGAACAAAAGTGTGAGTGGGTGCTCGATGGTTGGCATGGACCCGGAGGGCTGAATGGCCTGATTTCTTGCTGCATCTGTTAACGATTCACTTAACTAAGACTTACACTGTTTCTGTGCATTTCCTGGGAATTAGACTAGAGGCCCAGAGGAACCGACTTTGGCGCCAGTAGACTGTGACTGTGGTAGACCAGGGAGACAAAGCGTTGAGAAAAAACAATGAAGACACAAGAGACGGCAGATGCTGGAGCCTCGAGCAAGGATTCATGTGTGGGAGGAACACTGTGGGTCAGGCGGCATCTGTGGGGGGGGAATGGAGACCAACGTTTTGGATCCGGTCCCTTCTTCAGACTGATGGAGGGGAGGCAATAGGTAGAAAGAGAGGAGGGGAAGGGGTGGAGGCAACAGCTGTGCACTCTGGTCTGAAGAAGGGCCCTGACCCGAGACATCTTCTGTCTCTTTCCCTCCACAGATGCTGCCTGACCTACCGAGTTCCTCTGTATTTCGCGTTAGAGAAACAATGTCGCTCAGAATTAATAAGGGCAGTAGATGGAAAGTAAGACTTCCCCGGATAATTCTTGCAAGAACAAGATTGAACGGGGCTTCATAATGGCAATGTTAAACCTACTCGAAATAATGCAACGTAATCCCTGTCCCTAGTGGAACTGATGCAATTTATCTAGAGACCTGTGCGTGGGTTTGTGTGATGTTCATCCTCTAGTGAATTTCTCAGCTACCAATGTAATTATGTCATCTGTCCGTGTTATTTCTGCAAGGACGCCATCCTGTTGAGGTACCTGTTCTTCTAAACTGAATGCCTTTAAACGCAACGATTAAGAAACATCTAGGCAGAAACATGGATAGGAGTGGTTTTGAGGGATATGGGCCGAATGCAGGCAGATGGGACTAGTGTAGATGGGAGGTGTTGGTCAGTGTGGGCAAGTTGAGCCGAACTGCCTGCTTCCACGCAGTACGACTCTGTAATCGTTAATGTACCAGAATGTATATAAATAGTCTGTGCCAAACATGGTGCCAACTTAAACTAATCTTGTCTGCCTGCCTGTGATCCACATCTCCCCATTCCCTGCATATCCATGTGCCTATTTAAAAGCCTCTGAAACGCCACTATCGTATCTGCCTCTGCCACCACCCCTGGCAGCACATTCTTGTCACCCACCACCCTTTAGTTAAAAAAAACGTACCCCACACATTCTCCTTTAAACGTTGCCACTCTTACCTCACAGTTATGCCCTCTAGTCATTTACAATTGCGCCCTAGGACTGTCTACCCTATCTGTGTCTCGTAATTTTACATCTGGCAACTGAACCATCCTATCAAAAACTGGAGAGCAGTCCTGAGCTATTAACGACCTCGTTGGAAACCATCGAACCATTGTTAATCAGACATTACTAGACTTTTATCTTGCACTAAACGTTATTCCCTTTCTAGTGTGTCTGTGCATTGTAGACGGATCGATTGCAATCGTGTATGGTCTTTCCGCTGACTGGTTAGCCCAAAACAAAAAGCTTTTCACTGTACCTCGGCACACGTGACAATAAACTAAACTACTACGACTTCTATCAGGTTTCCCCATAACAAGTCTCATTCTGGAGAAAACAATCCAACTTTGCCCAATCTCTCCTTGTGGAATTTTCTGCCACAGAAGGTAGTTGAGGCCAGTTCATTGGCTATATTTAAGAGGGAGTTAGATGTGGCCCTTGTGGCTAAAGGGATCAGGGGGTATGGAGAGAAGGCAGGTACGGGTTACTGAGCTGGATGATCAGCCATGATCATATTGAATGGCGGTGCAGGCTCGAAGGGCCGAATGGCCTACTCCTGCACCTATTTTCTATGTTTCTATGTGTGTAATGACACCTGATCAGTTATTTGCTGTAAAGAAAAGCATGCGTTGGTGTTACTCCTTTCACGTTCCCATCACAATGGTTCAAAGTGCTCAGTAGCCACAGAACTACCTGTGATTGCAACCACTGTGTAGTGCAGGAAGATCTACAGGGAGCTCCCACAAGCAACAGCGTGGATTTAGTGGATTTAGTAAGGCCGTCAGATCTTAGCTCCTCCGCACTCCTTCGCAATATGTCCATGGGGGCCTCTGTCTTCATGGAGCAAACTGCTGCCTCCAACAATGAAGTGACTTTTTGTTACAGATTTCCTCAGTACTGCACCAACATTTCCGAATCTAAACACTGAATCATCCCTATCAACAACTGGAGAACTGCCCCCAGCTACTACCCACCTCACTGGAGACCCTCGGTTTATCTGTAATCGGACTTTACTGGAGTTCATCTTGCACTAAACGTTATTCCCTTGATCATGTATCTACACTGTGCATGTAGTGTAAGAAAATAACTGCAGATGCTGGTACAAATCGAAGGTATTTATTTCACAAAATGCTGGAGTAACTCAGCAGGTCAGGCAGCATCTCAGGAGAGAAGGAATGGGTGACGTTTTGGGTCGAGACCCTTCTTCAGACTGATACACAGTGCATGGCTCTATTGTAATCGTGTATTAGTCTTTCCACTGACTGGATAGCGTACAACAAAAGTTTTTCACTGTACCTCGGTAAATGTAACACTAAACTAAACTAAATTGAGTTTAATTTAGAGATGCAATGTGGAGACAGGCCCTTTGGCCCACAGAGTCCATGCCGACCAGCGATCCCCGTACTGTAGTTCTTGACCTGCGCAGTGAGGCACCAGTTCTACCGCTGTGTCATCGTGCTGTGTTAGACGAGAAACAAAATGCACGAGTCTTTGACCATCGTGAACCCTGTACCTCTTTGGTGGGAGATGTTGAGCAAATAGAAACATAGAAAAACGGGGCAGGAGGAGGCCATTTGGCCCTTCGAGCCAGCACCGCCAAAAACGTAGAAACGTAAGAACTCGGAGAAAACCCACGCGATCACAGGGAGAACATACAGGCAAGTGCCCATAGTCGGGATTGAACCTGGGACAAAAGCAGCAACTCTACCCCTGCGCCACCGTGCCGGCCAAGAGCTTTGAGGTAAACTCTCTGGGATGGTGCTGGATCTGTGCCACAACGCCCGTCTCGATCATCAGGAGTCCACCATCTCCTGTGGGCATTTTGATCATTTCCATGTGCCCAAGTAATCTGTGCTGCCAGACATTTTGGTTTGGTTCAAAGGTGGCAGTAACCACCCGGTGAGCAGCTCTGCAGGTGGGACACTCTGTCACGGGCTGTTCCTTTGCTCACTGTATCCCGGGCAATTTGTCATCTCTCTAATAATACTTTACATCTGCACATCTCGCACAATGAACAGCTTTTTATTTGATGTGTGTTGGCCATTGTTGTGCAGCCATTCCGTCTCGCAAACAGCCGTGAGATGAATGGGCTGTCAGCGTGATTTTCAGCTGGTATTGGGTACATGAGCTTGATGCATCAATCATCTGCTCCACACTGTAGACTCGCTGCGGTAATAGTGCAGCCCCAGACCATAAACAAGCACACTAATGGTGACTGAGTCATATATGACAGGCTGTTATGCATTTTTAATAGATATTGGCGAAGAGGTCATAGAGTCTTACAGCACGGAAGCAGGCCATTCAGCCCTACTTGCCCATGCCGATGAAGATGCCCCCATCTACACCAATCCCACCTGCCCGTATCCCTCCAAACCTTTCCTATCCCAAGATTTTGTTCAGCTAGAAAGGGCGCAGAAAAGATTTTCAAGCCTGTTGCCAGGACCTGAGGGCCTGTACTATACGGAGGTAGTTGAGCAGGCTAGGACTTTATTCCTGGCGACACAGGAGGATGAGGGATGATCTTACAGAGGTGGGCAAGATCACGAGAGGAACGGACAGGGTAAATGCACCAGAATGGGGGAATCGAGAACCAGAGGATATAGGTTGAAGGTGAGGGGGGCAATAGACAATAGACAATAGGTGCAGGAGGAGGCCATTCGGCCCTTCGAGCCAGCACCGCCATTCAATGTGATCATGGCTGATCATTCTCAATCAGTACCCCGTTCCTGCCTTCTCCCCATACCCCCTGACTCCGCTATCCTTAAGAGCTCTATCCAGCTCTCTCTTGAATGCATTCAGAGAATTGGCCTCCATTGCCTTCTGAGGCAGAGAATTCCACAGATTCACAACTCTCTGACAGCAAAAGTTTTTCCTCATCTCAGTTCTAACGGGGAAAGATTTAATAGGGACCTGTGGGGCAACTTGTTTACACAAAGGGTGGTAGGTGTATGGAATGAGCCGCTGGAGGAGGTAGTTGAGGCAGGTACTATCACAACGTTTAAGAGACATTTGTTCAGGTACATGGAAAGGACAGGTTTAGAGGAACAGAGGCTGAATGCAGGTAGGTGGGACTAGTGTAGATGAGGCATGTTGGTCTGCATGGACACGTTAGGGCAAGGGGCCTGTTTTCACACTGTAAGTCTCTACGACCTGCCCAAGTTGATCTCTGTTTTTTGGATGCATAAACAGGCAATTGAAACGTCGTGCTAGATTCCTAACCTGAAGCCAGAAAAGTGTGGATGGGATGTGGAACTTGCCATTCACCTGCAACGGTTGAGGCAGTCAGCGTAGATCTACTGAAAGGAAAGCACATAATCGTACGACACACACGATGATGCATCAGAGTCGATGAACATCAGAGAGTCTATGACCCCTTGTGCTGGGGGCACTAGGAACCGCAGATGCTGGAATCTTCAGCAAATCACAAAGTGCTGGAGTAACTCAGCGAGTCAGGCGACATCACTGGAGGACATGCATAGGCGACGTTTTGGGTTTGAACCCTTCTTCAGGGTGAGAGGGGGAGGGCTGGAGGAGACTGTTGTTGAGCTTAAATACCAAACTTGACATTGTGACGAATGTCAAGATGTCGACTCGGTAAATTGAATATATTTAATATAACAAAAGGTTTACATTTATAACTGACTCTTCTACTTTTTCTCAGTTTTCTAAAGCACTTTGCAACAAAGTAATTTTGCAGTGTAATCATTGCTGGATTGTCAAATTCATTAAAGCCAGTTTGCACATAGCAAATCCTCACAAACAACCGTGTGATAATAAGCAGATCATTTGTTTAGTTTAGAGATACAGCGTGGAAACAGGCCCCTTCGGCCCACCGGGTCCACGCCGACCCGCGATCCGTAGTCAGGATCGAACCCGGGTCTCCGGCGCTGCATTTGCTGTAAGGCAGCAACTCTACCGCTGCGCCACTGTGACCACCCAATTTGGTGAGGTGACATTGAGAAATGGTGGTGAGAGCACCATGGGTATGCAGTGAATCAAGTGACATGGATCAAGGGCAGGTAGAGAAGATTAGGTCATGTTGGTATCATGTACGGCACAGACATTGTGGGCAGAGCGGCCTGTTCTTGTGCTGTACTGTTCTATGTGCTATATTTTAGCTTACTTCAGAGATCTTCCGTCGTACGTCTTTTAGACCTGCAGCTCCGTTGAGGCGAGCCGGCCCAACGTGTCATCGTCCAGGTCAATCAGACCTCGTTCACCATTTGGTGGCCAGTATTTGGGGTGACTGTGTGCTCCACTGTCTGTGTTGGGTCCCCACACTCGCAGAAGGCACTGTCCACGAGACCCCACCTCTTCATCGCTACTCCATAGCGTCCCACGCCTGTCCTCAAGCGGTTGAGGGTTATCCACTGCTTTCGGGGCAGGTCCTGGCCAGGGACATCCATGGGTTCACCGATGTAGCGGTGCAGCCTAGATGGTTCCGCTGACTTCCACTGGTCTCTCCACCTCGTCTTGACCCAGGTGTCTGTGGAAGTGTCGACCGGTGTTGTACAGAGCAGCTCGTGGGCTTGCATGGCAAAGGGGCGCCGTGACTTGAGGCGCACATGTCTGGGTGTCGTGGGAAAAAAACTTCGGAGATACAGTGCAGAAACAAGCCCTCCGGCCCACTGAGTCCGCATGGACTGGTGATCCCCGCACATTAGGTAGTTGAGGCCAGTTAATTGGCTATGTTTAAGAGGGAGTTAGATGTGGCCCTTGTGGCTAAAGGGATCAGGGGGTATGGAGAGAAGGCAGATACGGGATACTGAGTTGGATGATCAGCCATGATCGTATTGAATGGCGGTGCAGGCTCGAAGGGCCGCATGGCCTACTCCTGCACCTATTTTCTATGTTTCTATACTACACACACTCGGGACAATTTTATATTGATACCAAGCCAATGAACCTATGTGG
This sequence comes from Rhinoraja longicauda, assembly GCF_053455715.1. Lineage (NCBI taxonomy): Eukaryota > Metazoa > Chordata > Chondrichthyes > Rajiformes > Arhynchobatidae > Rhinoraja > Rhinoraja longicauda. Next base: position 4,129,836 of record NC_135981.1, on the reverse strand, counting down.
GAGGAAACCAAAGATCACGGAGAAAACCAAAGCAGGTCACGGGGAGAACGTACAAACTCCATGCAGGCAGCACCCGTAGTCAGGATCGAGTTGAGTCAGAGAGTTGTGAATCTGTGGAATTCTCTGCCTCAGAAGGCAGTGGAGGCCAATTCTCTGAATGCATTCAAGAGAGAGCTAGATAGAGTTATTAAGGATAGCGGAGTCAGGGTGTATGGGGAGAAGGCAGGAACGGGGTACTGATTGAGAATGATCAGCCATGATCACATTGAATGGCGGTGCTGGCTCAAGGGCTGAATGGCCTACCCCTGCACCTATTGTCTATTGTCTATTGAACCCGGGTCTGGCGCTGTAAGGCAGCAGCTCTACCGATAAAAACTGACTGCAAAAGCTTTTATAGATATGTCAAGAGAAAAAGATTAGTTAAGACAAATGTAGGTCCCTTGCAGTCGGAAACAGGTGAATTGATCATAGGGAACAAGGAGATGGCAGACCAATTGAGCAAATACTTTGGTTCTGTCTTCACTAAGGAAGACATAAACCGTCTGCCGGAAATAGCGGGGGACCGGGGGTCTAATGAGATGGAGGAACTGAGGGAAATCCAGGTTAGTCGGGAAGTGGTGTTAGGTAAATTAAATGGATTAAAGGCAGATAAATCCCCAGGGCCAGATAGGCTGCATCCCAGAGTGCTTAAGGAAGTAGCCTCAGAAATAGTGGATGCATTAGTGATAATTTTTCAAAACTCTTTAGATTCTGGAGTAGTTCCTGAGGACTGGAGGGTAGCTAATGTAACCCCACTTTTTAAAAAGGGAGGGAGAGAGAAAACGGGGAATTATAGACCAGTTAGCCTAACATCGGTAGTGGGGAAAATGCTAGAGTCAGTTATTAAAGATGTGATAGCATCACATTTGGAAAGTGGTGAAATCATCGGACAAAGTCAGCATGGATTTACCAAAGGCAAATCATGTCTGACGAATCTTATAGAATTTTTCGAGGATGTAACTAGTAGAGTGGATAAGGGAGAACCAGTCGATGTGTTATATCTGGACTTTCAGAAGGCCTTCGACAAGGTCCCACATAGGAGATTGGTGTACAAACTTAAAGCACACGGTATTGAGGGTTCAGTGTTGAGGTGGATAGAAAATTGGTTGGCGGACAAGAAGCAAAGAGTAGGAATAAACGGGTCCTTTTCGGAATGGCAGGCAGTGACTAGTGGGGTACCCGCAAGGCTCAGTGCTGGGACCCCAGTTATTTACAGTGTATATTAATGATTTGGATGAGGGAATTGAATGCAACATCTCTAAGTTTGCGGATGACACGAAGCTGGGTGGCAGTGTTAGCTGCGAGGAGGATGCTAGGAGGCTGCAGAGTGACTTGGATAGATTAGGCGAGTGGGCAAATGCATGGCAGATGCAATATAATGTGGATAAATGTGAGGTTATCCACTTTGGCGGCAAGAACAGGAAAGAAGAGTATTACCTGAATGGTGACCGATTGATAGAAGGGGAGATGCAACGTGACCTGGGTGTCATGGTGCACCAGTCATTGAAAGCAAGCATGCAGGTGCAGCAGGCAGTGAAGAAAGCGAATGGTATGTTGGCATTCATAGCAAGAGGATTTGAGTTTAGGAGCAGGGAGGTTCTGCTGCAGTTGTACAGGGCCTTGGTGAGACCGTACCTGGAGTATTGTGTGCAGTTTTGGTCTCCTAACCTGAGGAAAGACGTTCTTGCCTTAGAGGGAGTACAGAGAAGGTTCACCAGATTGATAATAATAATAATAATATTCATTTATTGTCATTGCAACGAGTACAACGAAATTAAAAAAATAGCCAATCCTGACGGTGCGTACAAACATATATGCAATAAATGCAAAAACAAATAAATACATAAATACAATTAAATACAATTATATTAAGTACAAGATTTTTTAACGGTGTTGCCTAGTGCAAAGGTAGTGTTCAGTTCTCGTATGGCCCTGGGGTAAAAACTGTTCTTAAGTCTGTTTGTTCGGGATTTGATCGACCTGAAACGTCGACCAGAGGGCAGATGAACAAACAGACGGTGGCCGGGGTGGGATGGATCTTTTATTATTTTGCCTGCTCTACTGAGGCAGCGTAGGCTGAACAGGTGCTCCAGGGAGGGCAGTGAGCAGCCGATGATCTTCTGGGCCGTCGTGATGACCCTCTGAAGGGCCTTCCTGTCCTTTTCTGAGCAGCTGGCATACCATGTGGTTATACAGTATGCCAGCACACTCTCGATGGAGCAGCGATAGAAGGACAACATGAGCTTCTCCTGCAGGTTGGTTTTCCTGAGGATCCTCAGGAAGTGGAGTCTCTGCTGTGCCTTCTTTACTGTGGTGATGGTGTTGGTAGACCAGGTAAGATCCTCTGCGATGTGCGTACCCAGGAACCTGAAAGCTGGTACCCTTTCCACACAGACCCCATTGATGTAGAGTGGGTCGTAATCTCCACTGGTTTTTCTAAAGTCAATTATAAGTTCCTTTGTTTTGGAGGAGTTCAGGACCAGATTGTTCACTGAACACCATGCTGCCAGCCTTTGGATTTCATCCCTATAGGCTGTCTCATCTCCTTCTGAGATGAGTCCAACCACAGTCGTGTCATCCGCGAACTTGATGATGGTGTTGGTGGGATGGGTGGGGGCGCAGTCGTGAGTGTAGAGGGAGTAAAGGATGGGGCTCAACACACAGCCCTGTGGTGAGCCGGTGCTCAGTGTAATGGTGGAGGAGAGGTGAGGGCCTATTTTGACGGTCTGGGGGCGGTTGGTCAGGAAGTCCTTGATCCATTGGCAGATGGTTTGGGAAAATCCAAGGTCGGAAAGTTTGGTGACCAGTCTGCTCGGGATGACCGTGTTAAAGGCAGAGCTGAAGTCGAGGAAGAGCATCCTCACATAGCTCCCCTGGTGTTCAAGGTGGGTCAGTGCAGTGTGAAGAGCAGTGTCGATGGCGGGACTTTCATATGAGGAAAGACTGGATAGACTGGGCTTGTACTCGCTGGAATTTAGAAGACTGAGGGGGGATCTTATAGAAACATATAAAATTCGTAAGGGGTTGGAGAGGCTAGATGCGGGAAGATTGTTCCCGATGTTGGGGGAGTCCAGAACCAGGGGTCACAGCTTAAGGATAAGGGGGAAGTCTTTTAGGACCGAGATGAAAAAACATTTCTTCACACAGAGAGTGGTGAGTCTGTGGAATTCTCTGCCACAGAAGGTAGTTGAGGCCAGTTCATTGGCTATATTTAAGAGGGAGTTAGATGTGGCCCTTTTTGCTAAAGGGATCAGGGGGTATGGAGAGAAGGCAGGTACAGGCTACTGAGCTGGGTGATCAGCCATGATCATATTGAATGGCGGTGCAGGCTCGAAGGGCCGAATGGCCTACTCCTGCACCTATTTTCTATGTTTCTATGATGCACCACCGTGTTGCCTACGGGTGTCGGGGATTATGGGGAGAAGGCAGGAGAATGGGGTTAAGAGGTAAAGATACATCATCCATGGTGGAGTAGACTTGATGGGCCTAATGGTCTAATTCTGCTCCTATCATTTATGAACTTATATTTACTGATATTTGCAGCTTTTCCACAGGATAGCACCGTGGGATTGCTAATAGTTTTGATTTCTCTTAGCTTTTGAATGTTATTATGTGGCAAATAAATGGAACTCAAAGCTTTTCGCTGCACCTCACTGCACGTGACAATAAACTAAACTCAAGCAGCCCAGCGGGAAAGCTGGCTGAGGTTTAAATTTCACCTCACCCCATTGCATTGCAGCAGCTTTGTGGCTACAAGGGCCTGCAATCTGAAGAGGGTCCCTGACACAAAACGCCACCTATGAATGTTGTCCGGAAATGTGCCTGACCCGCTGAATTACTCCAGCTCTTTGTGTCTATATTTACAGCAGCTTTCCTGATCACAGTATCACCAACGTTCGCTGATAAGAATCATCTCGGTCTCACAACCGAGATGATTCTTGGAGTTTGCTGTTTAAGGCTAAGTGTCTGATGATCAAAAGTTACAGGTTTCTGGTTAGTAAATGATTACTCAAATATAGCCATGGACCATGTCTGCTGATCTCTGTAATCTCAATCCTGAAAGATGTGCGTGTGAAGTTTAATATTTCTGTGCATTGGTCATTAAAGCAGCAGAATTTAGTTCAGTTTAGTTTAGAGATACAGAGTGGAAACAGGCCCATTGCCCCACTGAGTCTGTGCCGACGAGCCCCCCTGACACCAGTCTGAAGAAGGGTCTCGACCCGAAACGTCACCCATTCCTTCTCTCCTGAGATGCTGCCTGACCTGCTGAGTTACTCCAGCATTTTGTGAATAAATACCTTCGATTTGTACCAGCATCTGCAGTCATTGTCTTATACTACCCTTGCACTAGTTCTATCCTACCAGGGTTAATTTACAGAGGGCCAATTAACCTACAAACCTGCACGTCTTTGGGATGTGGGAGGAAACCGGAGCATCCGGAGAAAACCCACGGGATCACAGGGAGAACGTACAAACTCCGTACAGACAGCACCCGTAGTCAGGATCGACCCTGGGTCTCTAGCGCTGTGAGGCAGCAACTCTACCGCTGCGCCACTGCGCTGCATTAGAGATAGAGCGAAATGTATGACTCTTAGGTCATTGTGAATGCTGCACCTCTTTGGTGGGGGATGTTGAGTAAATATAAATGTAAAACAAATTGTGCTATAATATAATAATATAATATAATTGGGCGGCACGGTGGCGCAGCGGTAGAGTTGCTGCCTTACAGCGAATGCAGCGCCGGAGACTCAGGTTCGATCCTGACTACGGGCGCCGTCTGTACGGAGTTTGTGCGTTCTCCCCGTGACCTGCGTGGGTTTTCTCCGAGATCTTCGGTTTCCTCCAACACTCCAAAGACGTGCAGGTATGTAGGTTAATTGACTGGGTAAATGTAAAAATTGTCCCTAGTGTGTGTAGGATACTGTTAATGTGCGGGGATCGCTGGGCGGCACAGACTCGGTGGGCCGAAGGGCCTGTTTCCGCGCCGTATCTCTAAATCGAAAACATCTAAATCTAAATATGGGCCATTTTGAACCAAAATTATTCATGCTGCTAAAATGGTATAACACCACTCATACTGGCTTACTTACCATTGGAGAGGCACAATTTAGTGGACCTCGCTACCCTAATGGGTGCATGTCCGCCTGACACCTTGCTGTAAAGGGCTACGGACGAAAGGCCATCGCTCGCACGGGCTAACACAGGGCTGTCACTTCCCGTGATGCTGTAAGATGCTATAATTCCCGTGGTCCTAATCTGAGGAAAGACATTCTAGCTTTAGAGGGAGTACAGAGAAGGTTCACCAGATTGATCCCTGGGATGGCAGGACTTTCATATGAAGAAAGACTGGATAGACTCGGCTTATACTCGCTGGAATTTAGAAGATCTTATAGAAACATATAAAATTCTTAAGGGGTTGGAGAGGCTAGTTGCGGGAAGATTGTTCCCGATGTTGGGGAAGTCCAGAACCAGGGGTCACGGCTTAAGGATAAGGGGGAAGTCTTTTAGGACCGAGATGAGAAAACATTTCTTCACACAGAGAGTGGTGAGTCTGTGGAATTCTCTCCCACAGAAGGTAGTTGAGGCCAGTTCATTGGCTATATTTAAGAGGGAGTTAGATGTGGCCCTTGTGGCTAAAGGGATCAGGGGGTATGGAGAGAAGGCAGGTACAGGTTACTGAGCTGGATGATCAGCCATGATCATATTGAATGGCGGTGCGTACAGGCTCGAAGGGCCGAATGGCCTACTCCTGCACCTATTTTCTATGTTTCTATGTTTCAGCAGGTTTGCGGAAAGAACGTGTAAGGACCCAAGGAGATGGTCAATGAAACATTGTTCCCTCTGCTGTGTTGCACGCAGACAATATCTCGGTTGTAAATGGATGAATAAGCTTCCTGTTGGAAAAAAATTAATTATGATGTGGTGCCGAGCTTTTATGTCGAGACTTAAAAGTTAAATGAAAAATGCAAGGGAACAGAGCACAGTGATGTTTCCTTTGAAGTAGAGCTTACACCGACCGACTAAAAATTATTATACATCTCGAGTTTTGATTCTCATACAGTTAGATCTGTGAAAAGGAGGAATAAGTGTTTGTAACTTTCCATTTGCAAATACATTACTCAAATGCATTACTCAGACATTTGTATGCCATCTTTACACCCCCACATGTGCAACATAGTGAAGAACTTTCCCACACAAAGAACAGGAATGGGTGACTTTCGGGTCGAGACCCTTCTTCAGTCTGATCAGTCTGAAGAAGGTTCTCGACCCGAGACTTCACCCATTCCTTCTCTCCCGAGATGCTGCCTGACCCGCTGAGTTACTCCAGGATTTTGTGTCGACTTTTAACACGGTGCATGTTAGAAGCAGTTATGGAAAGGAAAGTAATCAGTACAGAAGAGTGTTTTGACTCATAGGGACTGGGAATAAAAGTCATTTTGCCTTGTTTCCCAAGCAAGTATCACAAGCACATTTTATTTTGCATTGATTGCAGAAAATTACAGACAGTAGTGTCGAAACAAGGAACTGTAGTTGCTGATTTACTCGCATGAGTAGCTTACAACCTAATGGTATGAACGTCAGTCTCCAATTTTAGATAGCCTCGAACAAACCCCCCTCCCTCACCTTCCCCTTTAATCCCCACTCTCCCACCCTGCTCTCCCCCCCATTCTCCTGCACCCCACCTGAACTCGTACCAACCCCTCCCCTCCACCTCCACCTTTTTTTCACACCTCTGGCTTCACAATTTGCAACTATTCAATTCTTTTGTCCCATGCCTATGTTCTCATCTCTGGCTTTTTTCCAACTTATCAGCCCTTCCCCCCACCCCCACCACATCTGTGTTTACCTATTACCTGCCACGCTTTGTCCTGACCCTCTTGTCTTCCAGCTTTCTTTCCCCCCACCCCCATCATCAGCCTGAAGAAGGGTCCCGTCATGAAACATGTTCTCCAGAGATGCTACATGGCCCGCTGAGTTACTCCAGCACTGTGTCATTTTTTTGCTCCAGAGAACAGTGGATTCCTGGAACGCGCTGCCTGGGATGGTGGTGAAAGCAGGCACAATAGTGGCTTTTAAGCAGCTATTAGATAGACAATAAACAATAGGTGCAGGAGTAGGCCATTCGGCCCTTCGAGCCAGCACCACTATTCAATGTGATCATGGCTGATCATCCACAATCAGTACCCCGTTCCTGCCTTCTCCCCGTACTCCCTGACTCCGCTATCCTTAAGAGCTCTATCTAGCTCTCTCTTGAATGCATTCAGAGAATTGGCCTCCACTGCCTTCTGAGGCAGAGAATTCCACAGATTCACAACTCTGACTGAAAAAGTTTTTCCTCATCTCCGTTCTAAATGGCCTACCCCTTATTCTTAAACTGTGGCCCCTGGTTCTGGACTCCCCCAACATTGGGAACATGTTTCCTGCCTCTAACGTGTCCAACTCCTTAATAATCTTATATGTTTCGATAAGATCCCCTCTCATCCTTCTAAATTCCAGCGTGTAGAAGCCTAGCCGCTCCAAATAGGGCACATGGATATACAGGGAACGGGGATTATGGGGGACATGCAGGCAGAGGAGATTAACTTGGCATCATGTACACCACAGACTGTGTGGACATAAAGGCAGTCCTGTGCTGCACTGCTCTATAAAGAAAATAGGCACAAAATGGTGGAGGAACTCAGCGGGACAGGTGGCATCTGTGGAGGGAATTGTCCAGGTGACATTTCAAATCAGGACCCTTCTTGAATTTTCACGTCCGAAGAAGGCTCCCCACCCGAAACGTCACCCATCTTTTTTCTCCAGAGATGCTGCCTGACCCGTCGAGTTACTCCCAACATTTTGTGTCTATCTTTGGTATCAACCAGCATCTGCGGCCCCTGTTTATTACCGTGATGGTCAGTGTTCTCTGTACATTGGGATCAATCCGTTGTGTAACTTGCATTATATGTATGTGTGGCCCATATCTTTTGTTTCAGGCCAAGGAGTTGCCAACGCTGAAAGACAACGACTTTCTCAATGAAGGGCAGAGAATTCAAATAGGAGATGAAAATAAAAAGATGTTTCTGGACAAACTCAAGCGTGATGTTGAGGTCAGTATTTATTGGTAAAGTTTACTTTTAGCTTAGTTTAGTTTAGAGATACAGCGCGGAAACAGGCCCTTCGGCCCACCGAGTCTGCGCCGACCAGCGATCCCCGCACTTTAACACTATCCAACACACACTAGGGACAATATTTACATTTTACCAAGCCAATTAACCTACAAACCTGTATGTCTTTGGAGTGTGGGAGGAAACCGCGGATCTCGGAGAAAACCCATGCAGGTCACGGGGGAGAACGTACAAACTCCATACAGACAGCACCCGTAGTCGGGATGGAACCCGGGTCTCCGGCGCTGCATTCGCTGTAAGGCAGCAACTCTACCGCTGCGCCACCGTGCCGCCAATAGATAATTGAACAGAACAGTTCAACAAAACTGTCCAACAAAACAGAACCTTCCCCATGTGGAAAATTCAGATATTAGAGGGCACGGCTTAAGGGTGAGAGGGGCAAAGTTTTTACCAAGGTGGAAATGCCCAACCACAAGAAGATATAGCTGTAAGATAAGACAGGAGGTATTTAAACGAGATGTGCGGGGCGGGTTTTTTACTCAGAGTGGTGGGGGCCTGGAATGCACTGCCAGGGGTGGTGGAGGAGGCAGATACGATAGCGCCGTTTAAAAGGCTTTTAGATAGGCACGTGGAAGTGCAGGAAATAGAGGGGTATGGATCATGTACGTACAGGCAGATGAGATCAATTTAACTTGGCATCATGTTCGGCGCACGCATGGTGGCACCTGTGTTATAGAGTCACACAGTGTGGAAACAGGCCCTTTGGCTCCACTTGCCCACACCAGCCGACATGTCCCAGCTGCACCAGATCCACCTGCCCACGTTTCGCCCATATCCCTCCAAATCTGTCCCATCCATGTACCTGTCTAGCTGTTTCTTAAACGTTGGGATAGTCCCCGCCTCAACCTCCTCTGGCAGCTCGTTCCATACACCCACCACCATTGTTGAGTTTATATTAGTTTAGTTTAGAGATACAGCGCGGAAACAGGCCCTTCGGCCCACCGGGCCCGTGCCGGCCAGCGATCCCCGCACATTAACACCACCCGACACACACACACGGGACAATTTTTACATTTACCAAGCCAATTAACCCACAAACCTGTACATCTTTGGAGTGTGGGAGGAAACCGAAGATCTCGGAGAAAACCCACGCAGGTCTCGGGGAGAATGTACAAACTCTGTACAGACGGCGCCCGTGTTCGGGATCGAACCCGGGTCTGCAACGCTGCATTCTCCGTTAGGCAGCAACTCAACCGCTGCGCCACCGTGACCGCCCCAGAGTGCAGTAGTTGCACTGTTCTATCTAAAGGGCTTGACTGCTGATGGTGGGAGCCCTTCAGACTATTCATTCCAGATGTGAAGTTGGATGATTTATGTTATTTGGCAAACTCCCAGAGACGATAGGGACACTCCACCCGGGGCAGCTTAATGCCCCGATGATGGGCCATGAGTTACACATCCTCGCCTCACCTAATTTGTCTTTCACTTCAACAGTTTTTAGCACAACTGAAGATCATGGACTACAGCCTGTTAGTTGGCATCCACGACGTTGACCGTGCAGAGCAAGAAGAGGTGGAGGTGGAGGAGAAAGGGGAAGAGGAGGACTATGAAAACGACGGGATGAGTCATCCTGTTGGCTCGTACGGAACTCCACCAGACAGTCCTGGAAATATGTTGAACTTCCCACGAATCTTTGCACCGGGAGAGTTTGACCCGACCGTGGACGTGTACGCTATAAAGAGCCAGGGCAGTAAGTGGACTTACCTTTTGAAACAGGAAAATAACTGCAGACGCTGGTACAAATCGAAGGTATCACAAAATGCTGGAGTAACTCAGCGGGTCAGGCAGCGTCTCGGGAGAGAAGGAACGGGTGACGTTTCGGGTCGAGACCCTTCTACAGACAGACTTCCAAAGAAGGGTCTCGACCCGAAAAACATCACCCATTCCTTCTCTCCCGAGATGCTGCCTGACCCGCTGAGTTACTCCAGCCTTTTGTGATACCTTCTGAAACATATTTCCATTGTCGACCATCGTCGTGCCGAAAAAGAGAAAAACGTGTATATTTTGGACGCCGCAGCGGTAGAGTTGCTGCCTTACAGCACCAGAGACCTAGATTCGATCCTGACTACGGGTGTTGTCTGTACGGAGTTTGTACGTTCTCCCTGTGACCTGCGTGGGTTCCCCCCCCCCCCCCCCCCCCCCCAGAATCTCTGGTTTCCTCCCACACTCCAAAGACATACAGGTTTGAAGGTTAATTGGCTTGGTGTAATTGGAAACTGTCCCTGGTATGTGTAGGGTAGCGTCAGTGTGCAGGGATTGCTGGTCAGTGCGGACTTGGTAGGCCGAAGGCCCCGTTTCTGCGCTGTAATTAAAACTAAACAAAAAATGTTATTGCAGGGCATTTCTAACTATTCCCCAATGTGGCACCACTGTTAGGGGCTGCATCATCACAGGGAAGCAATGGTTCATAAAGGCCAAGTCAGACAGCCTAGAAAGGAACTGCAGATGCTAGTTTACACCGACGATAGACACAAAGTGCTGGAGTAACTCAGCAGGAACAGGCAGCATCTCTGGAGAGAAGGAATGGGTGGCGTTGCGGGTCGAGACCTTTCATATGACAATAAAGCAGTCTTGATTCTTTAGACTGTTGAGACGGGGAGTGTGGAAGGAACAAAGAGAATGGCAGGAGGAGAGGTAGATGCTGGAATGCTGAAAGAAATACCCTTTGTCGTCTGTGGCAGTTAATTCCACAGATTCACTACCCTCTGACTAAAGGAATTCCACCTCATCTCCATTCTAAAGCTACATTCTTATATTCTGAAGCTCTGGTCTCTGGTTCTGGATTCGCCCATAATAATAATAATAATAATCAATTTTATTTGTCATGTGTAGGTTGGCACAGGGTTAACAGTACAATGAAATGTATTTGACAAGACAACGGGTCACCTCAGCAGTAATATTCCAAGGATAAATAAGATTTTAAAAATGACATTAGTGAGGTAAAAAGACAATATTAAAAATAGGTAAAAAGACAATATTAAAAATAATCGACATATATGATTTGAAATGTGTTTATGAGTTCAGAAGCCTGATGGCCTGATGGTAGAAACTGTTCTTAAGTCTGGTGGTACGCGCAGCCATACTCCTGTATCGTCTGCCTGACGGTAACAAGGAGAACAGCCTGCCTGCTGGGTGGCTGTGGTCCTTGATGATGCTGCGTGCCTTCCGCAGGCACCGCCGGTAGAAAATGTCCTGAATGGCCGGGAGACAGTTGCCAGTGATGTGCTGTGCCGTCTCCACCACTCTCTGTAGTGATTTGTGGCTGTGGGCAGAACAGTTCCCGTACCAGACTGTAATGCAGCCCATCAGCAGCAGGCTCTCGATGGTGCATCTGTAGAGGTTTGTGGAAACACCCTCTCTACATCGACTATCTGGGCCTTTCACTGTTCAGTCGGTTTTACTGAGATCCCCGCCCCTCCTCCTTCTAAACTACAGTGAGCACAGTCCCGGATGCTTCAAACCCTCCTCATACATTAACCCAGTCATCCTCATACATTAACCCTCATACATACGCTCCTCATGCATTAACCCTGTCATCCTCATACATTAACCCTCATACAAACCCTCATACATTAACCCAGTCATCCTCATACATTAACCCTCATACAAACCCTCCTCATACATTAACCCAGTCATCCTCATACATTAACCCTCATACAAACCCTCCTCATACATTAACCCTGTCATGCCCGGGATCATTCTCACACAAGGAATGTAAAATCTCCCGCACGGATCGGATTGAGAGTCGGACGCCTGTGATTCCACTTCTGATCGTTCAACATTTTGCACGTTTGTGCAGTTTATCAGTCGGTGGTACAAAGTGCTAATTGAAGATTATTGCTTCCAGCTGCACGTTGTTTTTATTTAATTTAGCGTCAGTGTTATATTTGGCAAGTGGAGTGAGGGGCATGGTCAGATCCAACTGCAAACTGTGTTTGTCTTGGTCTTTTTCCCCGTAACACCAGGAGTCACTGTGGGGTGTCAGGTCAGAGGTACAGGCAAGGAAAACCTGTTTGATGTTCAGAGCTGGAGTCTTGTGAGCTGGTAAAATGCCTCTTAGTTTGTGTTTATTTAAGGGATTTAATCGCGGAAACAGGCCCTTTAGCCCACCGGGTCCGCGCCGCCCAGCGATCCCCGCACACTAACACTATCCTACACACACTACGGACAATTTTTACATTTACCCAGTCAATCAACCTACATACCTGAACGTCTTTGGAGTGTGGGAGGAAACCGAAGATCTCGGAGAAAACCCACGCAGGTCACGGGGAGAACGTACAAACTCCGTACAGACGGCGCCCGTAGTCAGGATCGAACCTGAGTCTCCGGCGCTGCAACTCTACCGCTACGCCACCGTGCCGCCCTTCAGAGCTGGAGTTTTGTGAGCTGCTGGTAAAATGCCTCTTAGTTTTTGTTTATTTAAGGGATACATCGCTGAAACAGGCCCTTCAGCCCACCGAGTCCGGGCCGAACTGCAATCCCCGTACACTAGCACTATACTACACGCCAAGGACAATTTATAATTTTACCGCAGCCAATTCTGGTCGGCCCAATACAGGAGAGATGTGGCGGCTATGGAAAGGGAGCAGAGATTTACCGAAACTATGCCTGGATTAGTGGGTATTAGCTACAGGGAGAGGTTGGACAAACTTGGACTGTTCTCCCAGTAAAGCAGGAGGTTGCAGGAAGACCTGATGCAGAGCATGAAATGGTGAGAGGTGTTGATAGTTGAACAAAACCGTTGAACAAAACCGTCTAACAAAACAGTTAGAACACAGGCCACCACCAGTCTGTAAAAAGCATTCCCCGCATATCTCCATGAAACTTTCCCACCGCCCTTTGGACGGTCACGGCGGTGCAGCGGTAGAGTTGCTGCCTTACAGTGAATGCAGCGCTGGAGACCCAGGTTCGATCCTGACTACGGGCGCCGTCTGTACGGAGTTTGTACGTTCTCCCCGTGACCTGCGTCAGTTTTCTCCGAGATCTTCGGTTTCCTCCCACACTCCAAAGACGTGCAGGTTTGTAGGTTAATTGGCTGGGCAAATGTAAAAATTGTCCCTCGTGGGGGTAGGAGAGTGTTAATGTGCGGGGATCGCTGGTCGGCGCGGACCCGGTGGGCCGAAGGGCCTGTTTCCACGCTGTATCTCTAAACATTTTTCCCAGGATGGAAAGCTCAAATACTAGAGGGCATAGATTTGAGGTAATTTTAGATTTAGAGATACAGCGCGGAAACAGGCCCTTCGGCCCACCGAGTCCGTGCCGCCCAGCGATCCCCGCACATTAACACTACCCTATACACACCAGGGACAATTTTTTTTTTTTTTACATTTACCCAGTCAATTAACCTACAAACCTGTACGTCTTTGGAGTGTGGGAGGAAACCAAAGATCTCGGAGAAAACCCACGCAGGTCACGGGGAGAACGTACAAACTCCGTACAGAGGGATAAATGTCCAACACTAGCAGGCATAGCTATCAGGGGAGAGTGGGAAAGCTTCATGAAGATATGCAGGGTATGCTTTTTACAGAGTGGTGGTGGCGGCCTGGAATGCACTGCCAGAGAAACAGGCCCTTCAGCCCACCGAGTCTGCGCTGACCACGAGGGACAACTGATAATTTCACCAAAGCCAATCCACCTACAAACCCGTACGTCTTAGGAATGTGGGAGGAAACCGGAGCTTGTTTCTGACTCTAACTCTGCCTTCAATGAGGGAACTGGGAGTCCACAGAGTAGAGGCCCTGTGATACTTCACAGATACGTGGACAGCAGGGTCCCTAAACGTCTCTGCCATTCTTCCAAAACGCTGAAAAGAAAAATGCCTGACGTTAATTAATGCCATTGTCAGAATGTAAATATCCACCAGGTTAATCAGCTCATAAGAAACCAAAATAATCTAATGTATCAACTGTGAAGCTGCTTTGCTGTTTTAGTTGAGACTCCTTGGTGAACTTCAGTTTCGTTTACACACATAGAGCGCGAAAAAACGGCCCTTCGGCCCACCAGCGATCTCCTGCACACTGGTCCTATCCCACACACCAGGGACAATTTACAGAGGCCAATTCACCAACAAGCCAAAGATGGTCTGAAGAAAGGTCTCGATCTGAAACGTCACCCATCCCTTCTCTCCAGAGATGCTGCCTGTCCCGCTGAGTTACTCCAGCACTTTGTGTTTGTCTTCAGCGTAAACCAGCGTCTGCAGTTCCTTCCTACACAAAACCTACAAACTTGCACGTCTTTGGAATATGGGAGGAAACCGGAGAAGCTGCGAGATTTTACCATTCCTGTCATTCCAATATTCAACACAGAGGCTGCAGACAATTTATGTTGCCACTATGTAATAAGGATGGGATAGTAATATGTACTTTACTAAATCGGGGTACTGTATCAGGAATGTATCTTGTTTTAACTTTAAATCTCACAAGCCAGCAGGTTGTTGACTTGGACTTAACGTTTCCGTCAATTTGATGGCGTGCCGATGTAACGTCCAATTAGGCAGTCGCCGTTGCCATGGCGATGACCGGTGACACTTGGCATTGACACGGAAATTGTGGTTGGCTAATTAGATGGTGCACTTGCAATGTGTTGGCTCCATCTCGCTCTCTCCCTCTCTCACTTACTGGGGGTCTTGGGAGATTGTCGAACGCGCAGACAGGATGCAAACATAAACCCTCCTCACACAAAGTGAGGTGGGTGTATGGAGTGAGCTGCCAGAGGAGGACGTTGAGGCTGGGACTATCCCAACGTTTAAGAAGCAGTTGGACCGGGACATGGATAGGATAGGTTTGGAGGGATGTGGACTCAACGCAGGCGGGTGGGACTAATGTAGCTGGGACATTGTTGGCCAGTGTGGGCAAGTTGGGCCGCAGGGCCTGTTTACACACTGTATCACTCCTTTGTCCCGCCCCCCTGACATCAATCTGAAGAAGGGTCTCGACCCGAAACATCACCCATTCCTTCTCTCCTGAGATGCTGCCTGATCTGCTGAGTTACTCCAGCATTTTGTGAAATAAATACCTTCGATTTGTACCAGCATCTGCAGTTATTTTCTTATATCACTCTATGACTCGATGAGTAAAGGGAAAGTTAGTGTGGCCACGATGGCACAATAAGCATGCCTGCACCATAACCGTGAAGTAATGGTCTTGTTCTCTAATGCCAGTCACACAGGCTAATTTTCCAGATGTTCCAAGGAAGGAAGTGTTCTTCATGGCAATAATCGACATCTTAACTCACTACGATGCAAAGAAGAAAGCTGCCCATGCTGCCAAAACAGTGAAACACGGTGTAAGTGGCTCTCCATTTTGGCTCAGTTTAGTTTAGAGACACAGCGCGGAAACAGGCCCTTCGGCCCACCTAGTCCGCGCCGACCTGCGATCACCCTGTACACTCGCACTACCCTACGCACACTAGGGACAACTTACAATTTTTACCAAAGCCGACTAACCTAGGAACCTGCACGTCTTTGGAGTGTGGGAGGAAACCGGAGCACCCGGAGAAAGCCCACACAGTCACACGGAAAATGTTCAAACTCCGTACAGTCGGGACCGATCCTCATTTGTTTGCTCTCATTCTTTCCGGGTTTTTTCCTTGTTGTTTTTTTTTTCCTCTCTCACTCTCTCCCACTATCGGCACCTCTGATCTTGGATTCGTTCTTTCAAATACTCTTTCTACCGCTTCTTCTAGGGAACTGAGTGCCGTGAAATTGTCAGGAGCAGTTACAGGGAAACAATCTGAAATGTGGGCTTATTAGTCCGGAGGTTAGAATTTATAATGCAAGCACACAAAGCCCTAGGTGGATCACATCTGGGCTTCAAGGCACCATTCTCAGGATGGGTAATATTTTGGGTCGGGAACACCAAGGAACCGCAGAATTAGATGCAGATCCCGACCCGAAACGTCGCCCATCCCCTTTCTCCAGAGATGCTGTCTGGCCCGCTGAGTGTCTTATCTTTCATGTAAACCAGCATCTGCAGCTCCTTGTTTCTCCATACTGCCTGACCTGCTAAGTTACCCCAGCACCTTTTTTTTTGTAAACCAGCGTCTGCAGTTCGTTGTGTGAACAGAAGCAGAGACCGTGTCCGTAGACCATCTGATGGTGTCAGTTTAGTTTAGTGACACAGCATGGAAACAGGCCCTTCGGCCCACCGAATCCGCTCTCACCAACAATCGTCCGTTTGCACTAGTTCAATGTGTTATCCCACTTTCAAATCCACTCCCTGCACAGTAGGAGCATTTCCTCCCTCCCCCCCCCCCCCCCCACACACACTATCCTACACACTGGGGACAAGTTACAATTTTACCGAAGCCAATGAACCTGCAAACTTGTACGAATTTGGAGAATGGGAGGAATCCAGAGCACCCGAGAAAACTCACTCAATCACAGGGAGAACGTACAAACTCCGTACAGACAGCACCCATAGTCCGGATTGAACCCGGGTCTGTGGCGCTGTGAGGCAGTGACTCTTATCACTGCGCCACCCTGGATGGGTAACGTTTCGGGTCAGAACCCTTCTTCAGACTGCCTGAATCGTCATTATCCATGTTCCCCAGAGGTGCCGCCCAACCCGCTGAATTACTCCAGCACTTTGTGTCTTCCTCCGCTTCTGTGCTTCACTCTTGAAGGGTTAACCTGTTCTCTGCCAAGTCTTTTTTTTTAACTTTTGCCCATGACCCGAGTGTATTTGCGAGTGGCACTGAACATGTTAATGGTCTCTGAGTGTGTTAGAATAACGCGCTGTTTGTCTGTGTATTGCAGGCTGGTGCTGAGATCTCAACAGTCAACCCCGAACAATACTCGAAGCGTTTCTTAGAATTTATGTCCAATATCATCACATAGTGCCACGCAGCGCATCCTACACCTACAACAAGAAACTACTGCTCAGTAGCAAATGCAGCAACGTGGGAACGAACACTTTGACACGGTCGTGCTGCCTGCAGTATTTAAAGTGCAGAGACTAATCTCAAAATCACATCCCTTAGAAACAAGAAAAAACACACACACACACACAGACACACACACACAGACCCACACACAAAAACACACACAGACACACAGACCCACACACACACTCAGACCCACACACAGACTCCCACACATACACAAACCCACACAGACACACACACAGACCCACACACAAAAACACACACACACAGACCCACACACACTCAGACCCACACACAGACCCCCACACACATACACAAACCCACACACACACATACACAAAAACACACACACAGACCCATACACACACAAACCCACACACACAGACCCACACACACACAGACCCACACACAAACCCACAGACCCACACACACACAAACCCACACAGACCCACACACACACAAACCCACACAGACCCACACACACAAACCCACACAGACCCACACACACACAAACCCACAGACCCACACACATACACAAACCCACAGACACATACACAAAAACACACACACAGACCCATACACACAAACCCACACACACAGATCCACACACACAGATCCACACACACACAAACCCACACAGACCCACACACACAGACCCACCCACACACACACAGATCCACCCACATTTAATGGCGAATGTGTTTTGCCTCAAATTTTGCATCACTCTTGAACTTTTCCCCGCCATGCATTCTGAGTGTGTCTTTATCGGCGTACGCTTCAGTGAGACGCCATAACCCAGAAGGGGACGTTCTGCATGTTCTTAAACCCGGCGAGGAGGGCACTCACAAGCAGTGAAGGACCACGGCGCGACACGTTCACCATGGCAAGAATCACTTTTGTTTTGGAAGAAGAGTTTCAGAGGCTGTCCGAACAGGGCCAAGGCACGGTCTAGTTTGCCCGTGACGTCGCATAGCTGCACTCATCCCATCTCACGCCTGGTTGGTTCCGCCACTGTCGACCTGTGCCATGCTCTTTCTCGGACGTTTATTTAAAAAAAAGTTGCCATGTTGTCCGATCGCAGGAGAGAAAGTAAAAGACTTTTTTTAGCGCCTATCAATAAACCAACGCAACTATATAAAGACACCATTGTTTGTTTGAGGGTTGGGTCGGGAGGGAGGGGGGCATGGGAGGAAGGGAAGGGGAATGTTTACTAAAAAGCAGTGTCACATGTACAATAGGATGTTGTATATCCCGGTTACCCATTTATGGAATTTGCGGATGACCCAGAGAATCAGATGTGTGACGTGGGTAAACTGAACCGATCTGCAACATCCCCAATGTAATCTAAGTTTACTTTTTGTTTTGTTACTTGGCAAGTGGGCTGGTGTTTACTTTCACGTGGACAACTTGCTTTCCAAGAGAATACCGTCTGTAATCATGCTTTAAGCTATTTCTCTGTTGACAATGTGTCCATTCTGTCTTCTAGGTCAATAGACATGAGTAAAAAGGTGTGTTTTTTTTTTACAAAAGAGCTAACTCCTTTGTAAGGAACTTTAAAAAAAAACCTCAAGAATCTTTGACAAAATGTAGTTTTCCGCTGAATTTGCTGTTACAAAAAAGATAACCTTGATAATAATGTTGTTCGGTAGTATTTTGTGAGAAAAAAAAACTACCTAATTGATTAAATCCTTAAGGAGTCAGAAATATTACGACAGAAATTGCGAAGAAAATATTCAGGATGTGTGCAAATAAAATATGCAGTCAGCAGGCAACAAATTTGAACCACTTATGTGTAGTTTGCAGAAGTCATAGAAGGAGTTAATTGGCACTTTAACCTTTAACAGAATGTTCATGTAATGCTGTTAATTATGTGTAGTGTAGCATTTATTAATGGATGAGGTGCACCTATTCTGCAATTGGTGACTAATTGACCATTGATATGCATATGTCTAAAGCCAATGAAGTTAACGTTTGCACCCATCTTAACATTTTGAACCCATCACTAACCCATTACTTTGTATGGACTTTTTAATACAAGACTTTTCTTTACTAAAAGGATGGTGGCCATTTTACTAAGTATTCAGACGTTTTTTTAAATAATTGGGAACAGGGAGAGGGAAAAGGTGTCAGAGGTGTGAAGATTACAGGAAAGGAAAAAAAATAGCAATTCACCTTCTGACACCCTAACCTTATTGCTGGAGAAAGAAACGTACAAATCTTGCACTGTGTAAGTTGTAATAGAGATTCTAGTGCAGTTGTAGCTAGTTTGAGATCATTGTAAAGGATGATAAAAGGAACATTAAACTACTGCCTAAATTCAGTTGCTTCAGGATAAGTGCACATCTGATCCAAGCTTTGAATATCAGTGTACCAAATGCTTTCGTGTTCCTCTTCTGTTATACAGAGTTTCAGATGAAAGCCTATCTCCTCAGTGTATAACCTTGACCCATGTATAAATTGATTTTGGTTGTACAGAGGCTCAGTTGCTTCTGAGCTCAATTCATTTACTGGCTGGCCATATCACTGCTAATTTCTCCGAAGAGGTTGTGTTTTACATGATTTTTGACTGGACTTGTCCAACGTCCCACAGTCAGTGTGGAGACGGTGCTGTTAACTTCTGAAAATCAGTGATGCAAAAATTAAAGAGAAAGATCCTCAATATCATTAACTGTGATTTTTATTTCGGAAAGAGAAATCTCTTGGAACGTTTTGAGGCAGGCATTCACTGGGAGACAAGAGGGACACAAAATGCTGGAGTAACTCAGCGGGACAGGCAGCATCTCTGGAGAGAAGGAATGGGTGACATTTTCAGGTCAAGACCTGAACAGTCTGACAAAGGGTCTCGACCCGAAACATTACCCATTCCTTCACTCCAGAGGTGCTGCCTGTCCCGCTGAGTTACTCCAGCATTTTGTGTCTTTCTTTGTCTTAAACCAGCATCTGCAGTTCCTTCCTACACATTCACTGGGAGACGTTCACTCTGATCTCAACCCCTCTTCTTATCATAATGAACAGGACGATCATGAGCAATCGTGAGATAAGATCTTAAATTGGGAGCAGGAGTAGGTCAATTGGCCCCTTGAGCCTGTCCCGTCATTCCCCGCGGCTGATCTGATCCAGGCCTCATTTTTTTTAGTTTAGTTTAGTGAAACTGCGTGGAAACGGGCCCTTCGGCCCACCAAGTCCACAACAACCAGCGATCCCCGATTAACACAGCCCGACACACACCAGGCATAGTTTACACTTATACCAAGCCATTTAAATACCTATACGTCATTGGAGTGTGGGAAGAAACCAAATATCTCGGAGAAAACCCATGCGGTCACGGGGAGAACGAACAAACTCCATACAGACAGCACCCGTAATCAGGATGGAACCCGGTTGTCTGGTGTTGCAAGCGCTGTAAGGCAGCAACTCTACCGCTGCACCACCTTGCCACCCTCCTCTTCTCTCATCTCTTCTGCTCCAGTTCGGACAGCCCTCAATCTTGCCAAAATGTATCTAATTCCTCTTCAAAGACTTAGCCCCCTTATTTTTCCGCCCCCTGTCTAAGTGCACAAACATGCATATCACTAACAGTCAGTCTGTGTCTACATTAAGAGATAGTAGAATTAGACCATTTGGCCCATCAAGTCTACACTGCCATTCAATCATGGCTGATCTATCTCCCACCTGCCTTCTCCCCATGACCTCTGACAAAATGCTGGAGTAACTCAATGGGTCAGACAGCATCTCTGGAAAAAGGGTATAGATGACGTTTCAGGTGCAAACCCTTCAGTCGGAGTCAGCGTGGGGGAAACGAAGTTCAGGAAGGTACAGAACAAAACAGAGCCTGCACCGATGACTCAGGAAAGGTGGAGCCCACAATGGTCAATTGTTCATATTTCATATTTCAGATACAGCGCAGAAACAGGCCTTTTCGGCCCACCAAGTCCGCACCGCCCAGTGATCCCCGCACACTAACACTATCCTACGCACACTAGGGACAATTTTTACATTTACCCAGTCAATTAACCTACATACCTGTACGTCTTTGGAGTGTGGGAGGAAACCGAAGATCTCGGAGAAAACCCACGCAGGTCACGGGGAGAACGTACAAACTCCTTACAGTACAGCACCCGTAGTCAGGATCGAACCCGAGTCTCCGGCGCTGCATTCGCTGTAAAGCAGCAACTCTACCGCTGCGCCACCGTGTTGGCTGGGGATGAGGAGATTAAGAAGGGATATAGTGACATTAGCAAGATGTAAAGGGTGGGGGATGGAAAGAGAAAGAATGCAAGGGTTACTTAAAGTTAGAGAAATCAATATTCATGCCGCCCAATATTTAAGCCGCCCAAGTGAAATATGAGGTGTTCTACCAAGTATGAGGTGCTTCAATACTTCATTATGCTCATTTTAGAGAACTAGTCACAGGCAACCGATAAATTTGCATTTAAATCAAAAATACTCGGCAGGTAAGGCAGCATCTGATGAAAAAGTTTCACCAAAAGATGAGCTGTTCCCACCGAACAAAGAAGGGAGCAGCAGTTGGATTTTAAGGTAAGGATTGCAGCGTTGTCCAGATGTTGTGTGATCGTTTCTCCAACAGCATTTGAAGATGAGCTAGATGCTCGACTCATTTTCCTTAAAACCGCAGTCTACTCTCTCAGGTGAATGAAAGATCAATTGGGCATATTTCATCTAAGGGCATAGATATAAAAAAAGCTGGAGTAACTCAGCGGCGCAGGCAGCATCTCTGGAGAGAAGGGATGGGTGACGTTGCGGGTCAAGACCCTTCTTCAGACTGGTTAGGGATAAGGGGAACGAGAGATATAGACAAATAAGGCCATGTTCTCTCTGGTATCCTTGCCAGTATTTACACTGCACCAACATTTACTCAGACAGATGATCTGATCATTATCACAAAGCCACTGTACAGGAGCTGGATGCTGCATTCCCTACAGTTGGGGGAAGGTGATTGCCCTTTGACGAGTACTTCATTGTCTAAAGCACGCAGCAATGTCTCAAGATCTCAGAAGATGATACATAAATAAAGTCTTTGTGTTCTTTTTATTAATTCTGTAATGGGACATTTGTAGATTGCAGAACTCTAGCTTAGGGTTAGCCTAACAGCTGGGGTTTTTCCCCCCCCATCCTCAAACCCTTCCACGCCTTCTGACATTTTCCACTGTACACAACCGAAATACCAAAGTATTCTGCTTATAATCTACCTTGTTTGTAGAGCTAATTTATTTGTTTAAATTACACTCCTCTCTTATAAACAGAATATTCTGTGACCAAGTAGATTGAGAGATTTACAATTCGCAATATCGAGTTTCAACTGAGTCACACCATATATGCTCGGGTGTCCCAGAACAGAGGGAAAAAAAGGTATATGTTTTTAAAAAAAGGTTGTTTTGCAAAGTTTGCTGAGGAATTTTAGTCTTTAATCCATGCGAGCCTTTAGTGTTCTGGTGGTAATCTTGTCCTTTTCACTGCAAAGAAGGAAACGTAGGTTAGGGTGCGAAACATAACAATGCAATCCTCAAATAACTGAAGCTACCTCCAGTTATATTTTTTCTTTTTTTTTTACATGGCAAATGTGATTTTGTGTGGAAGGGTTTGAGGATGGGGGGGAAAAAAACCCACGTTTACAACGCTGGTGCGGCTCGGCCGCGGGACTTTACATCGCTGGTGCGGCTCGGCCGCGGGGCCTTCCATCGCCCGGCGCGGCCACGGGACTTAGCTGCGCACGGTACGGCCGCGGGGCCTTCCATCGCCCGGCTCGGCCGCGGGATGTTTCAGCGCCCGATGCGGCTCGGCCGCGGGGGACTTGGGCGTGGGGAAGAGAGCGGAAGTTTTGTTGCCTCCATCACAGTGAGGGGGTGTTTGGAGTCACTGATGGATGTTTGTGTTGGGGTTATGTGTCTTGTGTTTCTTTTTTTGTGTGACTGCTGGTAACGTAATTTCGTTCGGTACCTTGGTACCGAATGACAAATAAAGGCTCTGTATTCTGTATGCTCTGTATTCTATAAACTCTGAACCACAGAAACCATGCAAAGTAGCTAACAGGGAATAAGGGAGATTTAATTTTTTTTAATATATTCAGATGTGCATGATTGTTATACCCAATTAAACTGAGGAGACAGTTAAACGCCACCCACACTGATTGGCTCAAGAGAGTTAGATTTAGCTCTCGGGGCTAAAGGAATCAAGGGACATGGGGGGAAAAAGCAGGAACAAGGTACTGATTGTAGATGATCAGCCATGATCATATTGAATGGCGGTGCTGGCTCGAAGGGCCGAATGGCCTGCTCCTGCACTTATTTTTCTATGTTTCTATGACTTGGGAGTCACATTTAAGCCAGACCAAATCGGGATAAGTCCCGACCCGAAACCTCACCTATCTTTTATCTCCAGAGATGAGTTACTCCAGCACTTTGCGTCTATCTTTGGTATAAACCAGCATCTACAGTTCCTTGTTTCCACCAGCAAATTTCCTTCCCTGCCAGTCGTTAATAAACCAAATGGGTTTTTGCAAAAATAAAGGCATTTTCAGGATCGCGTAAGAAATGGAGATAGGAAAATGTTGATCACAGCTTCGAGCCAGCTCTGCCAGTCAGCGAGATCATGTCTGATCTTCTACCTGACTGCCATTCTCCAGCACTATCCAGCAAGTCCATCGATCTCTGCTTTGAATGAACCCATGAGGTCCGACAGGCCACTGCCTCAATGTTTACGTAGCAGAGAAAGGAAATGTCAGTGTGTTTTGGTAATTGTGCGATGAGATGCCAGGATGCGGACCTAGATCCTAAGCTTGGCGCAGGTGGAACATAAAGGCACGTGAGATGCCATAGTCATACCATGGCCCTTGAAACAGGCCCCTGGGCCCAACTTGCCCACAGCGACCAACATGTCCCACCTACCTGCCTGCATTTGGCCCATATCCCTCTAAGCCTATCTGATCCATGTACCTGTCTGAATGTTTCTTACACGTAGCGATAGTACCTGTCTTAACTACCCCCTCCACCCTA
Source organism: Rhinoraja longicauda (assembly GCF_053455715.1). Classification (NCBI taxonomy): domain Eukaryota; kingdom Metazoa; phylum Chordata; class Chondrichthyes; order Rajiformes; family Arhynchobatidae; genus Rhinoraja; species Rhinoraja longicauda. The sequence continues at coordinate 4,105,733 of NC_135981.1, read as the reverse complement.
TGTGTAAAAATGTTACCCCTCAGATTCCTATTAAATCCACGCCTCACTTAAAACTACGCCCTCAGGTACTTGATTCCTATACACTGGGATCAGCCAATCTTCCCTGTCCCGCCTGCAACTGGTCCAAAACGCCGCAGCGAGACTCCTGACGGGTACCCGTAAAAGGGACCACATCACCCCGATTCTGGCCTCTCTCCACTGGCTCCCTGTACGGTACAGAATCAACTTCAAGCTCCTCCTATTCACGTATAAAGCCCTAAATGGACACTCCCCCCCCTACATCAAAAATCTTCTAACCCCCCTCTCTAACTCCAGGTCCCTCAGATCGGCCGACTTGGGGCTATTCACTATCCCGCGGTCTAGGCTTAAACTCAGGGGTGACCGCGCTTTTGCGGTTGCAGCTCCTAGACTGTGGAACAGCATCCCTCTCCCGATCAGAACTGCCCCCTCCATCGACTCCTTTAAGTCCAGGCTCAAAACATATTTCTACTCCCTAGCGTTTGAGGCTCATTGAGGAGGCGCTGTGAACTGTTTGCGTGCTACTGTATGTTTTCATTTTTTTTTTCTATTGGAACCTAATCAAATGTACAGCACTTTGGTCAACGTGGGTTGTTTTTAAATGTGCTATACAAATAAAATTGACTTGACTTGACTTGACTTGATTCCCCTACTCTGGGAAGTAGGAAATGCAAGAGACTGTGCATTTACCCAATCTATGCCTCTCATGATTTTGTACACCTCTATAAGATCACCCCTCATCCTCTCCCCCCCCCCCCCAACCCCAGAGTAATAGCATCCTGGCCTGCTCAACCTCGCCCTATAACTCAAGTCCTTGAATCTTGGCAACATCCTCGTAAATCTTCTCTGCACCCTTTCCAGCTCGAAAACATCGTTCCTATAACATGGTGCCCAAAACTGAACACAGTGCTCTAAATGTGGCCTCACCAACGGCTTATGTAACTGCAACATGACCTCCCAACGTCTATACTCAATACTACTTAATGTCATTTTAAACCCCCTGACAGAGGCCGTCTTTATAACTGCACATTACTCAATAGCTAGAATTTTAAATCCCAGCTCCTGTGCTGAGATGTAAAGTCTGGATCAATGGTCCAAGCCTATTATTGCTACTCCAGTCACGTGATCACCATGCTGTTCCTAGTTCTGCATCATGATTAGGATTATGTGGCCAGTAGCAACATCAGCAGCATTTTCTAAAAGGGACAAAAATGCCTAAAGGGAAATGTGGAAAGGCAGGGGACTAAATTGAATTAACATATGATGAGCGTTTATTAGTGTTACTCATTTCAGCCCTGGGAAAAAGGTTCTGTCTACCTCGTCTATTTTTCTCGGTATTTTATAGACTTCTATCAACTCTACCCTCAACCTCCGACATTCCAGAGAATTTTGGGATCCAGCTCCATGCCCTGGCACTTAATAATATAATTGAGTACAATGCCCTCTGAAATATTTTTTCTCTGCTGCTTTAAGATCTGTCAGCTGCTTATTTTATGACTGTCCTCAGACAGCTCACGAGTTTGTTAGCAGAAAGCCAACAGCTTGTGTACAGGCATTCCATACTTACATAACGTGGACGATGACACCCATTCCAGACACAGCATCTCGATCCACTGCATTCAGCATAGCCTGAGAAATTGTTTCAAACAGGTCTTCTGCTTGCTGAAATTGAAACGTGGATTTAGTAGGTAAAATGAAACAAAAATGCTTAAATACCCCGTCCCGAACCCTCCTGCAACCCACAACAGCCAGCAAATCCATCCCACCAGACTCTTGAACACTCTATCCTTAACTCAGACCTTCGTAACCCACAGAGGGCCTGTATATCTTCAGTATTTTACTTTAGGGATACAGCGCAGAAAAAGGCCTGTTGGCCCACCCGCCAACCAGCGATCACCCCGTACACCAACAATATCCGACACACTGGGGACAATTTACAGTGTTACAGAAGCCAATTAACTAACATTCATTTCAAGAGGACTTGTGTACAAAAACAGGCATGTAATGCTCAGGCTCTATAAGGCTGCATTTGGAATATTGTGAGCAATTTTAGACACCATACCCGAGGAAGGATGTGCTGGCTCTGGAGAGGAGGTTTACAAGAATGATCCCAGGAATGAGTAGGTTAACCTATGATGAGCATTTGTCGGCACTGGGCCTGTACTCGCTGGAGTTTAGAAGAATGAGGGGGACGTCATTGAAACGTACAAAATAGTAAAAGGCTTAGATGGAGTGGATGTGGAGAGGATGTTTCCACCAGTGGGAGAGTCTAGAGGTCACAGCCTCAAATTAAAGGACGTTCTTTTAGGAAGGAGATGAGGAGACATTTCTTTAATCAGAGGGTGGTGAATCTGTGGAATTCTTTGCCATAGAAAGCTGTGGAGGCCATCAGTATCAGTGGATATTCCTAAGGCAGAGATAGATAGATTCTTGATTAGTACAGGTGTCAGAGGTTATGGGGAGAAGGCAGGAGAATGGATTTAGGAGGGCGAGATAGATCAGCCATGATTAAATGCTGGAGTAAACTTGATGGGCCAATGGCCTAATTCTACTCCTATCACTTACGACCTTAAACTACAAACCTGCACGTCCTTGGACTGTGGGACGAAACCGGAGCACCCGGACAAAAACCCACACGGTCACAGGGAGAACGTAGAGATTCCGCACAGACAGCACCATACTCAGGATCGAACACGGTCTCTGACGCTGTAAGGCAGCAACTCTACCACTGTGTCTCCGTGTCATCCTGGCCCACATATTTAAAAAATATTCCTGTCTGATCCCTAACCTGAGTTAGCTTTAACTACGACATTGTAGTTTTGTCCGTAAAAATCTCTGGAGTTGGTGGTGCCAGGGTCAAATTAACTAGGATTTGACCGCTTATTGATATCCAGCGACCTGGCAGGTGTTCAGACGTTGAATGTGGATGTGAGTTGGTTCATGGATTCAAGGTGTAGGGACTGAATGACCCATAAGAATCACAATCTAGGCTCAGGGTTTAACAATGGGCACTTGGGTAGGGAACTAAAGAGCAACCAACATCTGTAGAATTATACCTTAGCATCAATAATTTCCTATCAGATTGACTTGTGGAATGGGACAGATCAAGATTCTGGGGCACTGTCTTGTCAGCTGTCAAGCGTTAACACAATTTTTTGTCTGGAACTTTTAAAAGTAAATTCAAGACACCTGCTATGACAGGATGCCCCCTTTAATCCAGGAGGCTTGCTTTCAATTAATCCCTCCCAATCGTCAGAAGATTGACAACATTACACAGGAAACTGTACAGCTGCAACTCGTGATAATTAAACACTGCTGCCTCAGAATTGGATCCATATTGCTCACTTAAAACAAGAGGCATCACCGGGTGAAGGTCAGGGAGAGACCAAAAATAACTTATTTTGGGCTTTGCCGAAGTGAATGAAGCCCGCAGAATTTATATTTACCCAAGGTAATGCCAGAGCCACAAGGGCAGGAAGGACTCACCATGTCTGGCACCCACAGAGATTCGCACATGCCATACATTTGCTCCGCGCATGTCCCACTGACTACAAAATCTTCCGTCTCCATTGGACACCCAATTAAGTCGAGCGAACAGATAAACGGTTGATATGTCTTTGGGTCGAGCCCCGCGATTACTGGCTCAACGTAGTATGGACCAAATCTGCAGAAGAATTAGAAATAATTATGAAAACGTTAATCAAACTATCAAGGGTCTGTTATTATTCATTGAGAAACACTTTGAGATGTCACTGAATCGCTGCAGCCCAGACGTGACTCTAGGGGCGATAACACACAAAATGTTTTGAAGGTATTTATTCACAAAATGCTTGAGTAACTCAGCAGGTCAGGCAGCGTCTCAGGAGAGAAGGAATGGGTGACGTTTCGGTCGAGACCCTTCTTCAGACTGATGTCAGGGGGCGGGACAAAGGAAGGATATAGGTGGAGACAGGAAGTTAGAGGGAGAACTGGGAAGGAGGGGGGGGGGGGGAAGAGAGGGGCAGAGGAACTATCTAAAGTTGGAGAAGTCAATGTTCATACCACTGGGCTGCAAGCTGCCCAAACGAAATATGAGGTGCTGTTCCTCCAATTTTCGGTGGGCCTCATTATGGAACTGGAGGAGGCCCATGACAGAAAGGTCAGACTGGGAGTGGGAGGGGGAGTTGAAGTGCTCAGCCACCGGGAGATCAGGTTGTGATCGATCGCCGAGCCTGCATTTGGTTTCGTCGATGTAAAGAAGTTGACATCTAGAGCAGCGGATACAATAGATGAGGTTGGAGGAGGGAGAATGCTGGAGTAACTCAGCGGGTCAGGCAGCATCTCTGGAGAAAAGGAATAGGTGACGTTTCGGGTCAAGAGCCTGCATTAGACTCAGTCTGTTGTGCCTGCTGCAAGTAAGAATTCCATTGGTATGTTTTGGTACATATGACAGTAAAACACTCTTGACTCTCTCTCTCACACTCGGGAAATAAAGCCCTGGCCTATCAAGTCCAAACATAACATTTCCAAATAGGAAAATATTACACAGGCTAAATTCAAACACTTCACAAGCACTTAACCTACCGTCGCTCGTAAAGAAGATTTGAAACCATGCTCATAAATGTTTTGGGCTTGATCTGTCTGCCTTCTTTTAGTTCATAGAGGTTCAACCTGAACTTGAGACGTTGTGAACTGGAAAAAAAATGGGAGAAAGATTAAGAGTGGTGGACGAGTTCAGCTCACAGTAGAAAATACTTTGGATCGAGATTATTAGCATTTTGCAGGGGGGCCCGATTTGAACCAGAGACTTCTTGCTCGGCGGTCAAATGGTCCATTGTTGGCTGTGGCAGAGGTGATAACGAAGGGATATATGGATGCATACAATGGAACTGGCAAGGACTGAGGACCAGAGGACATTGGTTTAAGGTGAAGGGGAAAAGATTTAATAGGAATCTGAGGGGTACCTTTTCCACATAAAGACTGGTGGGTGTATGGAACGAGCTGCCAGAGGAGGCAGTTGAGGCAGGGACTATCCCAACATTTAAGAAGCAGTTAGACAGGTACATGGATATGACAGGTTTGGAGGGATATGGACCAAATGCGGGCAGGTGGGACATGTTGGCCGGGTGTTGGGCCGAAGGGCCTGTTTCCACACTGTATCACTCCATGACAACTGGGGTGCATGAGAGGTGGAGAGAGGGAAAGCAGAGGTTACTTGAAATTACAGGTCAATATTCATATCGCTGGATTGTAAGCTGCCCAAGCGAAATACGAGGTACTATTCCTCCAATTTGCGCGTGGCCTCACTCTGACAGTGGAGGAGGCCCAGGGCAGAAAGATCAGTGTGGGAAGGGGAGTTAAAACGTTTGGTAACCGGGAGGTCACGTAGGCCCAGGCGGACTGAGCGTAGGCGTTGAGCGAAACGATCGCCCAGTCTGACCCACATACTTACACCGTCTGCACGTCTGTGCCAAGACCGGCCAGTCCAATAAACAACCGCTCGCCCATTGGAAAGATTTTCTGGAAGTCAGTCGTCACCATCTGCGCCTGGATCCCAAACCGTCTGTCAGCTGCTATAGCCACACAGTTCTTGCCCCTCATGGCCATCACAGCCCCACCATTATATGACATGTGCGACTGCAGGAAAAGCAAGGCATGCGCTAGTTCAGAATCCAGAGGTTTTTAAACAAACGATAATATCTGAATAAAAATGTTCTTAAATGTCAATTTTTGTGCAATTAGGGATGTCATTCTGTAAAGGCTGCAATTTCATGGGTTACACTTCCTGGCCAAATATGAACCATGTCTTAGATTAAAGGAAAGGATTGGGGCAGCACAGTGGCACAGCAGTAGAGTTACTGCCTCACAGCGAGAGGCCCTCATTCGATCCAAACTATGGGTGTTGTCTGTACAGAGTTTGTACGTTCTCCCCGTGACCTGCTTGGGTTTTCCCCAGGGTGCTCCGGTTTCCTCCCACACTCCAAAGACGTACAGGTTTGTAGGTTAATTCAGGTAAAGATTGTAAATTGTTGCAAGTGTGTAGGTGGCAGTGCACGGGGGAATCGCTGGTCGGCGCTGACTTGGTGGGCCGAAGGCCTTGTCTCCTCACTGTCACTCTAAACTAAACTATATCTGAATGAACATCTTCTGAATGTCAATTTTTTTTTAGTAATCAGTGATGACGTTCTGTAAAATCCATAGGCTGGAGTTTTATGGGTCATACTTCCTGGCAAAATACTTCTAAAAAGGTTATCAAAATGAATCATGTCTTGGGTTAAAGAAAGGATCGGGGCGGCACAGTGGCCTTGCAGCATCATTGGCTTCTATAAATTGTCCCTAGTGTGTAGAATAGTGCTAGCGAACGGGGTGATCGCTGATCGGTGTGGACTGTGTGGGCAGAGGGGCCTGTTTCCGCATATTCTCTAAAGTCTAAATAAAAAATGAAGTGCTATTGTTCAGATACAAGCTAAAAATTATCTCTCTAATTATGCAGCTAACTCCAGATAGTAAACTTCAATGAGATTGGTATCAGGGAAGTTCAAAAAATGTTAAAAATACAGGAGCCAGAATTTCCTTCGTTTGGAGGAGAGTAATTGCCGAACTGGAGGACAAGTTGACAACTCGGGATATGATTCACACGAAATGGTCCCAGAAATGGGGCCAACTCTTTTGTGTACAGTCTCAATGTAATCTACTATTCTTACATTCTTGTGTAGGAAGGAACTGCAGATACTGGCTTAAACCGAAGATAGACACAGAAAGGATGGAGTAACTCAGCGGGACAGGCAACATCTCTGGAGAGAAGGAATGGATGATGTTTCGGATTGAGGCCCTTCTTCAGACTAGTTAGGGCTGAGTTACTCCGACTTTTTCTGTCTATCTTACATTCTTGTACCTGTACACAAGTATGATTGTACCTACAGATAAAAAGAATTTTACTAAACTGTGAGAAAAAAGGGGATTTTACTGTATCCATGTATGTGACATTAAAGTAACATTGAATGAAGTGCCTTTGAACCAAGTTGACAACAAAAACATCAAGGGACTGACAAATACCTAAACTGTAAGTATAGAGTACTAAACCCATTTAAGCATACACCAATCAGAGTTTATTATTACAACATAAATAGAGATTATTATAACAAAATGATCACATGCGTGATAGGGAATTTCATACATCGATTCAAAAATATTACATTCTACACAGATTCACTAAATAACACATTAAGGTACTTCAATTTTGTAAAATGAAAGTAAATCAACTGCAAGTAATGGAAGTAACCTACGAGGAACATTTAGATCCTGAAGTTGTCTTAAGTTCTTAAATTAAGTTAAATGTGCATATTCGGCAGGCCAACATTATCTCTCTAATATGCAGCAAAATGCAGAAATTAAATTTTCAATACAGATTGGTATCAAGGAAGTTTTTTTTAAAAGTTAAGACACTTGTGCCATAATTTTGTCTTTAATTTAATGTTCACATTATAATTTAATGCGTGCACTTTATCATTTAATGTTAATAAATCTTTTATTTCTAATGAATGATCTCTTGCTCTCTTGCTATCCACTTTGCTGCTGTAACACTGTAAATTTCCCCGGTGTGGGATGAATAAAGGAATATATTATTATTATTATTATTATTAAATTTACTGGACGGAATCCTCCAGCACAAGAATTTCACAGGATTGCACCATGTGTGGAACTGGCATGACGATAAACCACTTGAATCGTGAATCTTGAATTTTCTTCGGTGCTGGGAGAGCAATTGCGAAAGTGGAGGACAATTTAATAAGATGTTTTTTTAAAAAACAAACAGTAGACAGGAAAGAAAGTGAAGGGAAGATGCGAGTGGGGTTAATTGAGCACCAGGGGTGGCTCTGGGGGAGCAGCTACTGAGATAAAGGTCCTGTTGTATGATGGAAGATTAAATTATTACAGTGAAATGAGCTGAAGTAGAATTGGGATGGGAGAGCCCAACTCTGAATGCATGGATGGACATCACAATGGATATTTATAAAATGGAGAAAATAACAGCATATGTTAACTTTAAATTGAATTTATTTGTGACATGCTGGGAAAATTGGGTTAACTATGTAACGCCTCATAGGCCAGACTTTAATTTTACAAATTTTTGATTATATGGTAAAGAAAGGATCACTCCCTAAGTGTTAGAAAATAACTGCAGATGCTGGTACAAATCGAAGGTATTTATTCACAAAATGCTGGAGTAACTCAGCAGGTCAGGCAGCATCTCAGGAGAGAAGGAATGGGTGATGTTTCGGGTCGAGACCCTTCTTCAGTCTGAAGAAGGGTCTCGACCCGAAACTTTACCCATTCCTTCTCTCCTGAGATGCTGCCTGACCTGCTGAGTGAAGGGTCTCGACCCAAAACGTTACCCATTCCTTCTCTCCTGAGATGCTGCCTGACCTGCTGAATTACTCCAGCACTCCCTAAGTGTTTTTTTTTGTTGTGTTTCTGTTTCTATATTTGCTTTGTCCAAATTACAAAAAGAGGCAATTCAAGACAAACATAAGTGGATGATGTACACATATAGCATTATACCTGAAACCCGTTTATAGAAATGTGTTTACCGTGAAATGCCAATAAAAGAGTACATTATATTAAAAAAAAGAATTGGGATGGGTTGGGATGGAATTGGGATGGGATTGGGATGGGCTGGAATTGGGATGGGATGGGGATTGGGATGGGCTGGAATGGAATTGGTTTGGGATGGGATGAGGCCCCCCCCCCCCCCCCCCTCGGCCTGGAAGCCTGTGCTCAAGTTAACGCTGATGAGCTGCAGATGGATAGGATGGGCTGAGCTGGGATGTGATGGGATGAGCTGGGATGGGCTGAGGCCTCCCTCGGCCTGGTCCCTGGAAGCCTGTGCTCAAGTTAACGTTGATGAGCTGCAGATGGGATGGGATGGGCTTGGCTGAGCTGGGATGTGATGGGCTGGGATGTGATGGGATGAGCTGGGTTGAGGCCTCCCTCGGCCTGGTCCCTGGAGCCTGTGCTCAAGTTAACACTGATGAGCTGCTGATGGGTTGGGATGGGATGAGCTGGGCTGGGATGAGCTGGGATGTGATGGGATGAGCTGGGATGAGCTGGGATGTGATGGGATGAGCTGGGATGAGCTGGGATGGGATGGGATGAGCTGGGATGTGATGGGATGAGCTGGGATGTGATGGGATGAGCTGGGCTGGGCTGAGGCCTCCCTCAGCCTGGTCCCTGGAGCCTGTGCTCAAGTTAACGTTGATGAGCTGCAGATGGGCTGGGTTGGGCTGGGCTGTGATGTGATGGGTTGGGATGAGCTGGGCTGGGCTGTGATGGGATGAGCTGGGATGAGCTGGGCTGGGCTGAGGCCTACCTCGGCCTGGTCCCTGAAGCCTGTGCTCAAGTTAACGCCGATGAGCTGCAAATGTGGCGGAAAGACATGTTTTAAGTCCCTTTACACTCACCATTCTGCGCGATTGTGTCAGGCCCGGACGCTGTGGGTGTTTCAGCTCGGGCAGCAGCCGCAATCCGAGTTCGGAAAAGAAGCTTGAATTGAAAATGAAAATAAAAAAATATTCACCGCCAGCCAGGGCCTGCCGCTCAACCGAACTTGAACGTCCCGCCCCCCCCCCCGGCCCCTGCTATTGGTCGGCAGCGGACGGCGTCAACCTCTCCCCGCTCTCCCCATTGGTCCGACCGTGATGTCCGTCAAGGCGGGCCAGCAGGTTAGGTTGTCAGGCATGAGAGTGCGGAAAGTCCGCGCGGAACGCTGGGATACTGGAGGACTCGGCCCGGGCGACCAGGACAAAGCGAGCAATAGCAATAAGACCAGTCATTCACTCACTCACTCCATTAATACTTATGAAACATAGCAATAGCAAAAGATGTTAATGACTTGGGAGGAAAGAAAAAAAAACCACAATTAATCAATGCATATAAGGAATAACGCGTGATTTTATTATAATATGCTTAGTAAGAATAAGAATAAAAATGTTATGTTGAAACAGAAATAAAAATGTCAAGATTTCTTTCATTTCAAATTTCAACATTTCACTTGGCTAGAGTAAAATGGTGGATTTTGGAGCCGCATCTTGCTGCAAAGCACATTCATTGCAACGCAGCAATGAGGCTTAGATGTATGGTGTGTCATGATGATGGAAAATCTTCCCTGCGTGGTGGAAAACAAAGATGCAAACAGATGATCGAGTGTGATGTTGGAGAAGTGGAATTGCCCAACTGGAGGACAAATTCAAATGCAGAACATCCTTGCAGAATGCAGAACAGGGGGTATGGGGAGAAGGCAAGAAAGGGGTACTGATTGAGAATGATCAGCCATGATCACATTGAATGGCAGTGCTGGCTCGAAGGGCCGAATGACCTACTCCTGCACCTATTGTCTATTCCCGCTGGCCTCTTATTACCAGGCGAGGAAGCCCAAGCATTACCGAAAAAAAATAATGCCAGTGGAAATATTAACATCAGGCGAATCAGGACGGTGTTTTGGTATAATTCAAAACGACCGTACTAATTGGCGTAACGGTGAACACAATGTATAGATACTGATGATATTACAAATACCATGATATTTGCAATTGAAGAGAGACACAAAAAGCTGGAGTGATTCAGCGGGTCAGGCAGCATCTCTGGAGAAATGGAATATGTGACGTTTCGAGTCGAAACCCTTCTTCAGTCCGAAACCAGACTTCGGTTTAAACCAGCATCTGCAGTTCCTACCTACACCTATTTATAATTGGCCTGGCTTCCTGATTTCCACAGAACCTTTTAAACCAGACTTACAGAAAGCAATCATTCTCGCCAACCGCACCAATCCCATCGTTTTACAATTACTTTGAGTCTGTGAGACTTTATGATTTTTTTTAAATCAATTGTTTATGGATAGTCGATAAATCATACATCTTAATTTTAGTGAGACAGCAATACGTCGCACTAAGGCAGCTGCATTCTGTCGATATATATGCTGAACCACTTCCAATGAAGAATGCTGGTGAAGTGAATTAAATAGACGCGAAAACTACGTGTAATACATTGGCGTTTTGAAATCATTTGTGGCAGGGATATGGGCAATAATTGGAAAATGAAGCCGCATTCATAATTTTGGCTCTGATGATATTGAATATTGTGTTCGACCTGATTCACCACCTCTTATTGCCAATATTTCGTTTTATTCTGTTTAGAGATACAGCGTGGAAGCAGGCCCTTCGGCCCACCGAGTCCGCGCCGACCAGTTCACTTGCACCATCCCACACACACTACCGACGATTTTACAGTTATACCAAGCCAATAACCCCACAAACCTGTACGTCTTTGGTGTGTGGCAGGAAACCGGAGATACCCCACGCGGAGACTCTCGACCCGAAACTTCACCCGTTCCTTCTCTCCACAGATGCTGCCCGTCTCGCTGAGTTATTCCAGCATTTTGTGTCGATCTTCAATGTAAACGAGCATCTGCAGTTTCGTCCTACATATTTAATGTTCATTTTCTGCACAGGCACTGTGGGCCGAATGGTCTGTTCCTGTGCTATGTTCTATGTTCTAAGATGTTTATTCCGAATAAAAGCTCCCGTTAATTTAGAAGCAACTGTTCGGTGGGACTATGGCGCTAAATTATACCTTGATATCGGGAAATTATCTTTTATTTGAGAATGTAATTGATTCTTTACAGGTTTGAACGCACTTACGGTGATGAGACATGCTTTGATCGGTTCTGGTTTTTTTTTTTGCAAACTGTTTGCTGTCGATCGAGGTCTATTAATGAGATTCGCGATATCGGGGGCAATCTGTTTTCTGAGTGGGAAAGATACCCCGAGGACGAATAGTAGGATAAAGGGATCAAACTCACGTAAATCCAAGGCGATAGCCCAGGGCCTGCACACCAGAGCATTGTTTGGAAGGAAATGGTCATTGTCACGGCTGTATTTTAAACCTCAATCCTCGTTATTGATTTCAGGAGTGAGTGTAATTAGCCTTAAGGGACTGGATTAGTCAGACTGCGAGTCCCTTATTGGTGCCGGAGGGGGCAGGGGATAAGTGGGTGAAGATTTGTGGAGGCGAATCGTTTATGCTCGTAGCTGATATCCCAGATAGAACAATTACATTCTTACTTGCAGCAGCACAACAAAATATGTTTTATCTGTCTATTGAAGGGACCAGACCCGAAACGTCACCCATTCCTTCTCTCCAGAGATGCTGCCTGTCCCGCTGAGTTACTCCAACTTTTTTTGTGTCTATCTTCGGTTTGAACCATCATCTGCAGTTCCTTCCTGCACATAATATGTTTTATATTACGTGCTTTATGCACATATACCATATTCTATCACAGTTTAATGTATCACGCTTCCCTGAAATGTATTGTCCAATGTAAACTACCGGGTGGTTAGTGTGGCCCGCGATGTTTTCGAACCGCGCTGAGGGTTTGTGTTGAGTTGGTTAAAAAATGATAACTGATGTCCCTCCAACCTATCTCGATGAAAGGATTTTTCAGTCAAAGACGAATTTGGGCCCAAGTGTTCGCGATGTGCTCTAGTGTGTAACATGAATCATTTATCAGGAACAGAATTATATCCTGCAGCCAGTTTTCCCATTCGGATAAATATTCTGGACTCTCTTAAACAACTAAGCACTAAGGTCATGAATGATACGAGCAGAATTAAGCCATTCGGCCCATCAAGTCTACTCATGGCTGATCTATCTCTCCCTCCTAACCCCATTCTCCTGCCTTCATCCCTGGCAGTATTTTTCCAGTATGAATCTTGTAGTCATTTTCAGTGATTATCTTGCAATGGATATGTAATTAAATTAAATTGTTCGCACGATTTTTGAATGTTTATTAGTTGTCAGTGCGAGATAGCATCAGGAAGTTGGGAAGTATCGTCTGTCTGAGAAGGGTCTCGTTTAGGGTCGAGACCCTTCTTCAGACCGAAACGTCGCCCATTCCTTCTATCCAGATATGCTGCCTGTCCCGTTGGGGTACTCCAGCATTTTGTGTCTACCTTCGGTGTAAACCAGCATCTGCAGTTCCTTCCTACACAAGGCATTTGTCAATAATGTATATCCACTGTTGCTAAATGTGGACAAGGAATTTCATCGCACCCTGGTGTGTACGAGAATAAACTGATATAAATCTGAATCTAAAAACTAATATAAATCTAATTTTTGGATTCAGATTTATATTAGTTTATTGTCATATACACCACAGTACTTAGATATCAGACAGATCAAGGATTTGTGCATTCCTTGAAATTGTGCGTTATTCTGGTGACTCTAACCCAATGATAATTCGTATATCAATAGAAATTTCATCCAATGAATGGTATATAGAATATAGGGTCAGGCGTAGGCCATTCGGCCCTTCAAGCCAGCACCGCCATTCAACATCGAAGGTATCACAAAATGTTGGAGTAACTCAGCAGGTCAGGCAGCATCTCTGGAGAGAAGGAATGGGTGACGTTTCGGGTCGAGACCGTTCTTCAGACAAGTTTTGACCCCGCCATTCAACATGATCATGACTGATCATCCAAAATCAGTACCCCTTTCCTCCTTCCTCCCCACATCCCTCGATCCCGTTAGCCCTAAGAGCTATATCTAACTCTCTCTTGAAAACATCCAGTGAATCGGCCTCCACTGCCTTCTGTGGCAGAGAATTCCACAGATTCACAACTCTCTGAGTGGAAACCTTTTCCTTGGTCTCAGTCGTAAATGGCCTACCCCATATTATGGACTCATTCTTTACAATCGCTCTACTCTGTTCAACCTCTACTCCAACAGCACATGTCTTACTCTCTGTAACCTGTAAGCTGTACACTGCAGACAGCTCGATTGTAATCATGTACAGTCTTTCCTCTGACCGGGCTAGCATGCAAAACAAAAAAAAAGGTTTTCACTGTACCTCGGCACAGATGACAATAAACTAAACTAACCTTTGCACGCCTCTAGTTTCCCTCTCCCCGGACTCTCAGTCTGAAGAAAGGTCTCCAGCCGAAACGTCACCCATCTTTTTACTCCAGAGATGCTGCCTGTCCCGCTGAGTTACGCCAGCATCTTGTGTCTTTCTATCTTCGGAACTAACTTTAGCCGGTCATGAAGCATCTCTTGAAGTCATGGACAGGAGAAGTTTAAGATCGGACCTTTCCTCTGACTGCCTCTGATTACTTTAAATGGAGAAACTTCTCAAAATGCCGACTAAACGTGCGGTTACTTCATCTTAAAGTAACACACGCCAGAGCTGATAATTGGAATACTGTCATTCTATCGGAAAATCGAGCAAGTTTAACCTGATTTTTTTTAAATGCTCGTCTTTTTTTAAAAACAGATTTTCGGGTGAGTCAGGCCATTAAAGGTGAACACGGACAGGCAATATTTGACGTTTGTTCTATATCTCCCGACATCGCAGTCTATATATGTCTCTTTTCCCTTTCCCCTGATTCTCAATCTGAAGAAGGGTCTCGACCCGAAACGTCACCTATTCCTTTTCTCCAGAGATGCTGCCTGACCCGCTGAGTTACCCCAGTTTTTTGTGTCTATCTTAAGGCAATATTTGTTTTCTAATGCCGACTCATTGTAGAGAAACAATCAAATACAGGAGAAATGTAAGGTCACCTACGTCTCTCAGATGGAAGGAACTGAATTGGATGTCTTTAATGATTCTAGCCATGTGTTGGACTATGTGTTGGACTATGTATTGGACTATGTATTGGACTATGTATTGCTTTCAAACGGATTGGTGTGAAATGCCAATGGGTTTATGTATCATCCACGCGAAAGCAGTTTAAAAAACCCAGTTATAAATAAGTAAGCAAGTTAGCAAATAAATAAATAAATAAACAAACAGGCAGATAAATAAACAAATAAACAACTAAATAAATAAAAAAGACAGATAGAAAGATAGATAGATAGAGAGAGAGAGAGAGAGAGAGAGAGAGAGAGAGAGAGAGAGAGAGAGAGAGAGAGAGAGAGAGAGAGAGAGAGAGAGAGAGAGAGAGAGAGAGAGAACAACTTACAACCCAACGGGATGAATATTGATTTATGCTTCAAGTAAGCATCGCATCCCCTCTCCATCCCTCCCCCGCCCTAGTCGTCGTACCAGTTTCACAGTCGTCCGGTTGAGTTTCAGTGTCTGTGTAACTCGTTATCGCCTATCTCACAGCCAACAATGGACCATTGTGGGCTCGCCTTTCCTGCGTTATCGTTCCTTTTTTTGCATATCTTCCATTCATTTGTCCTCCTATTTCCCTCTCTCCCGCCTCTCAGTCTGAAGAAGGGTCTCGACCCGAAATGTTCGTTCTTGTTTCACCCTCCGTAGGGGCTTCCTGGCATGCAGCGTATTTCCTGTATTTTTGTTATAAGGAAAACGCAAAGAACTGCAGATGCTGATTTGCCAAAACAAAAAGACACAAAGTGCTGGAGTAACTCAGCGGGTCCGGCAGCATCTCTGGAGAACATGGACAGGTGACATTTCTCAAAAATCTGAAGAAGGGTCTCGACCCCAAACATCACCCTTTCCCTTCTCTCCTGAGACGCTGCCTGCCCCGTTGAGTCACTCCGGTATTTTGTGCGAACCTTAGGTGATGATTCGGGCCGGGACCCTTCTTTGGCGTCTTAAGAAGGGGTCCCGACCTGAAACGACACCTATCCATGTTCTCCAGAGATGCTGCCTGACCCGCTGAGTTACTCCAGCATGTTGTGTCTGTTTTGTCATAATGAAGAAACATCTCACTGGAACTTTATTTCAATGATGAAAGACGGATATATATTAATAATGGTCGTGGTTAGGAATTTAAGCTGAAAATGTGGGCTGGGTTGTTCACTTCGACCTCCGTGTTCCCCCGAGCCCGAAAGACTGAACATTTCTGGTTTTGATTAAAGTTGTTCTGGAGAACAGCGTCCTGAATCACATGTAAAAGAAAGCGGCTGTGGTTTGCCGGCACCGCAAACAAAATCCATTTGCAGGTCCTGAAAGAGATTAATTCATTGCACAACGTATTAGTATCTGGCCGTGGATGTTTAAAGTTTGTAGCAAGACTAAAGTGATACATGTCCCTGGGTCATGTTGTTATATATCCAGTGGTGTTTCGTTAGAAGCACCCATGATAACTATCAGCTGCTGTCATTGGACACACACACACACACACACACACACGCACACACACACACGCACACACATGCATACACACATGCACAAACGTAAACACACATACACTCGCGCACACACACACACACACTCGCACACACACGCACTCTCTCTCACACACTCTCGCACACACGCACACACGCACAAACATACACACACGCATACACACACACACATACGCACTCTCTCTCACACACACGTACGCACACACACGCACTCGCACACACACACACACACACACACGCACTCTCACACACACACGCACACTCACACACACCACGCGCGCGTACACGCAGATGCACACACACACACACACACACACATACATCTACAGCGTTAATCAAAGAAAACAACATGGTGATATCAATCAATATAATTTGGATAGACACAAACTGCTGGAGTAGCTCAGCGGGTCAGGCAGCATCTGTGGAGAAAAGGGATGGGTTTCACCCGACCCGAAATTCATTTTCTCCAGTGATGCTGCCGGTGTCTGTCTTTGGTATGAACCAGAATTTGCAGTTTTTGTTTCCACGATCTTTCTAGCTTCTTCTCTGGGACGAAATTGAAAACGGTGGGCCGAGGAAGCCCTTTCAGTGCCTGGACCATGATGATGTTGTGACCAATTAGCCACAGAAAACATCTGCCCATGGATTAGATTCCATTGGATTATTAGGTGGATGTTTCAAACTAAATATCGACTCCCTTTCAACCTCAAAGACGCCAACCTGGTGCAATGTAAAACCATCTCTGAACAGGTGGCTTATCCGCAGCGGGCGGCTCCTTGGCTCCACCTCACGCTGGGCCCTAACAAACTGGTACAGATGGAGTTAGCACAAATTTCCTAAAACCCGGAGTTTCCCCCGGGTGTTCCTGTTTCCCCACACACACCAAACACCTGCTGGTTGGAAGGTCAACTACCCACAGTGAAACGCCCTTATCAGTGACAAGATAATCAGGGAGGAGGTTAAACCATGAGTCATTAGAGCAGAGTTAGGCGATTTGCCATTCAACCATGGCTGATCTATCTTTCCCTCTCAACGCCATTCCCTCTGCATTTTCCCCATAACCTTTGACTCCTTTACTAATCAAGTCTTATGGGTTTTATTTCACAAAATGCTGGAGTAACTCAGCAGGTCAGGCAGCATCTCAGGAGAGAAGGAATGGGTCACGTTTCGGGTCGAGACCCTTCTTCAGAATGATTCCTTGTCTCCTGAAATGCTGCCTGACCTGCTGAGTTACTCCAGCATTTTGTGAAATAAGTACCTTCGATTTGTACCAGCATCTACAGTTATTTTCTTACACTACAAGTTGTATGGGTTAATATGCGTGCGAAAGAGAATAGCCGTTTGTGTTTTTATGAAAGTTGGCAGATCGATTTCCCTGCTGGCAAACATAAAGTTCTACCGTATCGTATCGTATCGTAGGTCACAGCAGAAACATTGAGTGGCGTAATTACTCTGAGAGCAGGTATAGAATGGATGGCCTCACAAGGAACTGCAGATGCTGGAATCTGCAACAAAATATAAAGCGACGGAGGAACCGGGCGGGTCAGGCAGCATCTAGGGAGGGGATGGACAGGCGACGTTTCGGGTCAGGGTCTTGCTTAAGACTGGTGATGTTTCTGGTCGGACAGGGAAGAAGCGTCTCGGTCGTCTGTCTATTCTCTCCCCAGACGCTGCCTGACCCGATGGGTTCTTCAGCCCTTTGTGTTTTGCTGGCGGGAAATGGCCTCGTCGGTCGTCGTAAGAGAACATCAAATCACGGCACGGAGGCGCAGCGGTAGAGTTGGGGAGTCAGGGGGTACGGAGAGAGGGCAGGAACGGGGTACTGGTTGTGAATGATCAGTCATGATCACGTTGAATGGCGGTGCTGGCTCGTAGGGCCGAATGACCTACTCCTGCACCTTTGTCTATTGTCTATTGTCTATTGTCTATTGTCTATTGTCTATTGTCTATTGTCTATTGTCTAGTGTCTATAGTCTATTGTCTGTTGTCTACTGTCTATTGTCTATTGTCTATTGTCTATTGTCTAGTGTCTATAGTCTATTGTCTGTTGTCTACTGCTGCCTTATAGCGCCAGAGACCGGGGTTTGATCCCGACTACAGGTGCTGTCCGTACGGAGTTTGTACGTTCTCCCCGTGACCTGCGTGGGTTTTCTCCGGATCTTCGGTTTCCTCCCCTACACTCCAAAGACGTGTTGTTGCTTTGTAAAAATTTCCCTAGTGCGTGTAGCGTGGTGTTAATGTGCTGGGGGTGGCTGGTCGGTGCGGACTCATTGGGCCGAAGGGCCTGCTTCCGCGCCGTATCTCTAAAGGAAACTAAGGTAAAAAAAAGTAAAGTACTCGACATCAAAGAATCCGTCATGAATTCACTTGTACAGCAAAGTTATGACAATTTACAACCCTCTTTATATCTTGGCATGTCAAAATATCATGTTGACGTTGGAACAAAGAGCAGTGTGACTAAAGCAGGCAGCGGTCTGGCATTCCATCATGGAATCAAATAATCTCAGAGCGATACAGTTGTGGAAACAGGCCCTTCGGTTTAACTTGCCCACGCCGACAACATGCCCCACCTACACTAGTCCCACCTGCCTGCGTTTGGCCCATATCCCGCTAAACCTGTCCTATCCACGTACCTGTTCAAATGTTTTTTAAACGTCGTGATAATACCAGCCTCAACTACCTCCCCTGGCAGCTCGTTCCATTCACCCACCACCCTTTGTGATAAAAAAACGTTGCCTTTCAGGTTCCTTTTACAATACAGCTTTCCCTCCTCACCTTCAACCTATGTCTCCTAGTTATTTTCGTGAGGTCCCTTTGAATTAAGGATGGAGCAAAACTATCCCTGTGATTAATTGTTTAAGGTGAGAGGGAAACATAGAGGTGTAGTTGTCGGTGACATCCAAATAGTGATCTAATGGAACTTAATCCAGAGAAAGGTTAATGTTGGCACACTGTCAGATTTGTGAATTGTTTTCGACAATCTCTAGTTAACATCAACGCAGTAAAAAAAAAAAGCCCAAGTCCCTCAGTAGTAGCGATATTATGGTCTGCGATCATCAAATGCCGACCCAGGCCTTATTTCCCTCCCTTTGCACCCAAATTTTCCCTTGTCCAGTGTTGGCACTTCCTGCTCTCCATTCAACCACAAGCTCTTCATCTCCGTGCGATTGCGGAGAAACCACCAACGCGCAAAGCATAAGAACAAGATCTGAAGAAGGGTCTCGACCCGAAACGTCACCCATTCCTTCTCTCCTGAGATGCTGCCTGACCTGCTGAGTTACTCCAGCATTTTGTGAAACAAATACCTTCGATTTGTACCAGCATCTGCAGTTATTTTCTTACACTAAGCATAAGAACAAGTTTAGTTTGGAGATATAGCGCGGAAACAGGCCATTCGGCCCATCGAGTCGAGTCCACGCCGACCATCGATCGCCGATTTACACTAGTTCGATGTTATCTCAAGTTCTATGTTTCCCATCCCCTCCCTACACACTGGGGGGCAATTTACAGAGGGGGGGCAATTAAACTACACGCCCGCACGTCTTTGGAATGTGGGAGGAAACCCACGCGTTCACAGAGTGAACGTGCAAACTCCACACAAACAGCACCCGAGGTCAGGATCGAACCTGAGACTCTGGCGTTGTGATTATTGTTGATCACTGTGCTGCCCAGTGATCAACAATAATAAGGACCTCACAGTGCAACTGAAACCAGTGTCTCCGATTATACGGCAGAGAAGGAAATCCATTGAGACTGAAGGAGTGGGTCGAAAAAAATGGAAGGAAAATTAAGACTCCCCCCCTTCCCCCCTCCCCCCCTCCCCTCCTCGTTAACAAGGCGACCCACGCAGTTTACTGATATGCGAAGAGATCACAGATACCCCAGGGACAAACTACGATAACCCGAAACGCCGCCTCTCAATGTTTTCCAGCGATGCTGCCTGACCCGCTGAGTTACTCCAGCACTTGGTCTTTAACTCGAGATGCCAGCATCTGCAATTCCTTGTGTATCCCCTGTACTTCCACGGATGCTGCTTGGCCTGCTGAGTTCTTCCGGCCGTTTATCTTTTGCTCCAGTTTGCAGCGGCCAGAGTTGGTGAGTCTCAAGAAGGGTCTCGCCCCCTGAAACGTCACCCATTCCTTCTACCCAGAGATGCTGCCTGTCCCGCTGAGTTACTCCAGCATTTTTTGTGTCTATCCCCAGCATCCAGCGTCTCCTTTGTCTCGAGTCAAGAGTGTTTTATTGTCACATGTACCTGAGAAGGACAAATAAAATCTTACTTTCAGCAGCACAACAGGTATCACAAAGTGCTGGAGTAACTCAGCGGGTCAGGCAGCATCTCTGGGGAGAAGGAACGGGTGACGTTTCGGGGTCGAGACCCTTCTTCAGACTCTCCAACTCTGTCTGCTGGAGACTGGAGCAAAACATAAACTGCCGGAAGAACTCAGCAGGCCAAGCAGCATCTGTGGAAGTACAATAGATGTGTACACACAGTAATCAATAGATAATATCACAAACAAACAAAAAACAGTTAATAAACGACATAGTACTCATAAGAACCGCAATACAAAGCCTTAGTTCAGTCAAGGCAGTCCGTGGTTCGGAGTTTAGTTGGGGTTCGTAGTGTTTAATAGCCTGGCGGTTAATGGGAAGGAGCTGCTTCTGAACCTGGACGGTACAGTTTTCAGGCCCCTGTATCTTCATCTCGGTGGCGGGAGTGAAATGAGGGCGTGGCCAGTTTAAAGGTGGTGGTTTAAAGAGGCCAATTAACCCACTACAAGCCCTCGGCGTCTTTGGAACGTGGGAGGAAACCGGTGTACCCACGGGAAACCCACGCGGTCATAGGGAGAACGTGCAAAGTCCACACGGACAGCTCCACGCCAGAGGGCAGGATCCAACCCGTGGCTCTGGCGCTGCGAGGCAGCGGTTCTACCAGCTGCGCCACACTCTGAGATGTTGAGAGTGTGGTGGCGAAGTCTTCCTGAATCGCACCCCCCCCCCCCACCCACACACCCCCCACACACCCACACCCCTCCCCCCCCCACAGACACCCTGCCCCCCCCCCCCACACACACACCCCCCACACACACCACCCCCACACACACCACCCCACACACACCCCCCCCACACACACCCCGCCCCCCCCACACACACCCCGCCCCCCACACACACCCCGCCCCCACACACACACCCCGCCCCCCACCCCCACCCCGCCCCCCCACAGACAACCCGCCCCCCCCACCCACACCCGCCCCCCACACCCCCACACTCCCACACCCCCCCCCCCCCACACCCCGCTCCCCACACCCCCACACCCCCCCCCACACCCCGCCCCCCCCACACCCCCCCCCCACACCCCCACACTCCCACACCCCCCCCCACACCCCGCCACCCACACCCCGCCCCCCACACCCCCACACCCCCCACACCCCCCCCCCTCACACCCCCCCACCCCCCAGCACTGCCCGTCTGGCGCTCGGTGCATTGCCAGTCCCGGTACCAGTTTGAACGTTGATTTCCACCCATTCTGTTGCCAGCCAGCAGAGTGCACTCAAACTATGGAGAAGCCCGGACGAGCGCTTGTTGCTAGGGAACCGCGTCTTTCCTGCCTGGAATAGTGTTCTTTTGTTCTGGGGGTGCCAGCCTTTCCCACGGTGACATATGTTCGCCTCTGCCGCCTATTTAATAGCGAGGCGATATATATCGATCGGCCCTGTGCTTTACAGATCAGCTGCGCGGAGAACAGATATAATGCGGATTCAGACTGAGTCAAAATGAGCAGCACGCGTAATCCATTTCATTTTTAATGCAGCATCTGCAGTTCCTTCCTATTCATTTCCCGATGTACCGGAATATGACCCTTTATTTTTTGCATTCAATGTGCAAACATTATCACCATTCT